>NC_057796.1:449314995-449426849 GCF_018294505.1 Triticum aestivum
GTATGGATTTTCTACGATTTTCTAGGCCGAAAACCCCTAAAATACTGCCCGGACGTGACGCAACGTGCGTTCGTTGTCGGATTTCGTTCATTTTTGGCGTCGGGTGCCTGGGTGGGGCCCCACACGCGCTGGCAAAAGTTGGGTGCATTCCGTGAAACCGCTCAGGTACTTGGTGTGGAAGGCGGTGGTTTCGGTATGGGCGGAGGGGGCCCTCGGTCGTTCACCTCTCCTTCGCATCCGCCAAACGGGCTCATTTTTTTCCACGTGCTACAATGACCGTGGCAAGCACGCACACCAAATGCATGTGGAAGGCAGTGGTTTCCGTAAGGGGGAACGGATCCCCTTGCATATCTCCTCTTCGCATCCGCCAAACGGTATCACATTTTCTTCACGGGCTACATTGACCATGGCAAGCATGTATGCCAAAAAAAACCTACAATAGTCCCCGGACGTGACGCAAACTTTTTTCACACGTCGATTTTCGTGTCTTTCAATTTTCCTATTTTCTATCTTTTTTTTCATTCACTTCGAATTGTCAGAGTCTATAAGATAGTACGGCTTATTTCTTTAATCAATGAATTGTTTTATAAATCTTGATTTAAAATGATGACATCCATTTTCCCTCATTTGAAATGATCAACTTTTTTTCTATAAATGTCCAACTTTTTAAAATATTCTAAAACTAGACAAACGCGTTTGCGGCTGTATTTTTGGCGATTCTACATGCTATCGATATGGTGACGAATCGATCAACACAGATGAAAGGTGTGTGTTGTTGTAGTATTTTAATGGTGGCAGGAGAAGCCTTCAAGAGAATCGGATATGTTTTAATTTCTTTTCGCTAACTTCTATTTTACAAAATGATTCAAAATTTAAAAACATTTTCCGATATTTCATAGTAATTTGCATCTAAAATTCATTCAAACATAAGGATAGTTCATTAAACCTTACGACAAAGGGTTCATTTTACATTCGAACATAACGAAACTTAATTAAACATAAAAGGACCTAATCTAAATTAATTAAACATAAGAGGACCTAATCTAAACCTAATCTACCCGTCGTCGTCGGACGCGGCGAGGTCCACGATCTCGCCCGCACCGCCGTCACCGTCGTCATTGTTGCTGCTCTTTCCGGCGTCGCCCCAGTCGACGGCGTCGTCCTCCACCGGAGCCGCCTGCGCCGGTGCCTGCACCGTACCCGTAGCCGCCGCCGCATCCAGTGCCGCCTGCAGCTCGGCAGCCTCTGCAGCCGCCGCCATAGCCGCCGCGGCGTCTAGTGCCGCCTGCAGCTTGGCGGCCTCTCTGGCCTCTGCCGCCGCCGCTTCTGCCTGCGACGCCCGTAGGGCGATGAGGTAGCCGGGGCAGTCGTCCGGGTCGCCGTCCTCACGCGGCGCGAACTGCTCCGGCGGGATCTCGACGGCGGGAGGGGCGGCGGGCCCGGCGAGCATGGGCACCGGACGGCGGGAGGAGCTTGGGGACGGCGCCGGAGGGGGACGGCGGGGCCGGCGCGGGGCAGACGACGGGCCGCCCGTCTCCGAATCCCGACGAGCCTGGGCGACGACCTTCCAGAAGTCCTTGCCCATCCAAAACCTTGTACGGTCGGCAATATTCCAGCGGCCGCCCTCGTGCCGGCGGAGCTCTTCCGGCGTCGCGCCGGGCCCCCTCGTCGGGTACCCGTCGGCGGTGATGTGGAAGATGTGCGGCAGACGGCAGCCCGGCGGCACCATCAGCCCGAGCCAGATGAGCTCGTCCGTGTCCGGCGTGCCCATGCTCGTCGGCCACGCGCCGCCACGGCCGTCCGTGCCACCGCTGCCGCCGGACGCCATGGCTGCCGTCAAGAAGGACGTGGGGGAGGCAGACGGCGCGTCTGATGGATGGCGTCGGTGGGTGAGGTGAGTGGGGGTGGGGGAGGCAGACGGGAAGGTGGGGGCGATTTAACATCGGGGCGGGGCGGCGGTAGGTGACCGACGCAGCGGCTTAACGCCGGCCTTAATGGCGCATCGGGGGCGGCGGCCGCCTCGGGAACCGTCCCTTGACCGACGCCACGCAACCGTCCTAGCGACGTGTTTTTTTTCCTTTGACCACGACAGCTGGTCGTCGTACGTAGACGGGCGGGCGCGTGTACGTGCACTCGCTGTACATGACACGATGCGGGAACAGCCCCGTTGCGCGGGCGGCGGCTTTTTTGTGATGAGACAATCATACCTTTTTAATGAAGGGGTATGGAACGATCTCAGCCGTTGTTGTATTTAGAGAGTTGTACTGAAGAAGAAGCGTCCGTTACCACTTCCTTTCAACGATCGACACGTAAACTTAGAAAAGGAGGCGACCACTGGACGCATCGGACCAACGGGAACCATCGCGTCGTATTCGCGTGGGGAGAAATGGTGCTTACGGCCAACCACAGGCGAGGTACGTACAGCGACTTGGAAGGGTCGCTTGCACGGGCCATCCTCCCTGACATGACAACTGAGATCCTAAACTCGCTCCCAGAATTTAATTTCCTTTTGAGACCAGGGAAGCAGACAGCAAAAGATCAAGAGAGAGTGTAGTCCGCACGCGCTGCTGTGGTGTATCACAGGACAGAGGGACGGCCATTTACGTACACACTATTGGATCAAGCTGAAGGGGGTATGCGTGAGAGGGCCTGACCCGTTGATGAAAAACCTGTTGAACATCCAGTTAATATAGTCGAATTTTGAGGCATTGTTTAATAGACTTAATTTGCATGCTATGTATTGATGATTTGCGCTATTTTCTATCCAAAAATTGATGAATACCGGCTTATTTGTATGAATTTCGTTATGTTAGTTCAAATGTGAGTTGAAATGTATCCGACCAGTGTTGGATGGCGGCCTCCCGCATACATGTCCGTGGATTGGGGAGGACTGGTTCCCCTGGCCGCGGACGGATGGGGGAAAACTTACGGGTCGCCGTTGGGATGCCGTTACGCCGGCATGCACAGAAGGACTAAGTGCTCGGGGCCGATTTGGTGCGTATATATGTGTCGATAGTGGGTCCGTGATCACGACTCTACGTAGCAGTACCATGGGCGGCCGGACAACTCTTCGGGATTTGCATGGTGAGGACTGAGGAGGCGCCTCAGGGTATGACCAATGCATTACCCGAGGGTGATGCCCCATGGACCACGTAGGATCGGATGTCAGAAAAAGTAGATTCGGATTGAGCAGCGAGATCCTCTACAAGAGGCGAGTGCTTAGGAAGAAAAAGTGTGGTCCGGTGCATAAAGCTGGAAATGTTAAAGTTGAGAGTAGAGATGCATGTGTAGTGGGAGTCTTTGTTTTCAATTCTTTGATCAGGTACACTAGGGTAGCTTGTATTGGGAAGAGAAAATCAATATAAAGGTCTCAAACTACGTTTTGTCATGAGGCATACGTATCCATATGTCATTATTGTACATGCCCTAATTTGCTTGCAACGTTGGGAGGGAGAGTGTAATTTAACAGGTGACAGCTAGTTGCTCTGCGACATTATCCACGGCATCACCGTGACGCCATGTTCACTGCAGCGACGAGTGGTCTAACGGACGGCGGAATCACAAGTTAGGACGATATTATTTTAAATGCTGCCTTCGCCTAGGTTTGGAGAGCTCGGCCACCTCTCGTTGCTTTCGGCTTTCCTGCCGACGTCACGTTACGATCGGGTCATCTCATCGGAACTCCGACGAGGCATGCAACTGGTGCAACGAGACGCCGTGCATCGCCACCAATGGACTTGGACTCGACCTCTCGGGAGAGACGGCCGGCGACCGACGACGTGCCTATACTCCCGGTCGGCTGATTAACTATCCAGTCCAGCGTCCAAATTGAAAGGACTGCGGCGTCGACTCGAGTCGAGTCGACCGGGCTACGCCGGCCTGCGTGCTGCGTGGTGATCAGGCGGGTGGATATAGGTTTTCACTGCTCTGGACTGGAGTGGCCGACTTGCGACTATGCACGGCGTGGACTCGTTGTCGATCGATCGGAGTACGTGGCAAACGTCGCTACCGCTATGTATATTCTGCCAAGTGCCAAGTAAACTTGGCTGCAAAGGAGTATATACCTACACAAGGGAACGTCGAAAACACGTCCAGATAGGAATATGCACGGTCAGTGCACACGCCTTTACAGCAAGTTTCTCGAATGGGCCAAGAAGAAGATGCATGGACGGTGGTCAATTCGAATCCGTTACTGCTTTGTACTCTACAGTCTACATGGTACGTTTTTTTCCGGGATACACTGCTTTCTACGATTGACAGGTCCCGAAAGAAGTCGCGAGAGAAAGGCTACCATTGGACAGACCACGTTACAGCGACCTGGAAGCCTGCCGTCTTCACCCGTCCTGGCTCTCTTGGGCAAGTCGCTTGCACGGGTCACCGTGCAGGACAGCAGGAGACCGATCATAAGCTCCTCCAAAAACTCAATTTGAGATAAAAGGCCGGGGAATCAAATAGCAACAGATCGAGAGAGGAGAAAGAGACGCCCATCCAGACCTTCAAACCGCGTATGTCCTAAGCGCGTGGTCCGGACGTATTTTGCTATCCAATGCAGGACGTTATTGTCAGTCCGGACTTTTCTCATAAATTAGAAAAAGGGGTTGCGGGAATCCAGACAGCAGACACGTAGGACTCTGACACATCTAACCCATCCAAACCTCCTTCCCGGTCTCATTTTCTTCCACTCCGCCCCTGCTGCCCCATTGCTTTGCATCCGCACCCTCCTCCTCTGACGATGTCGCTGTATGACTTTATCTATCCGGCCGCCACACAGGCATTATCGGATGTCCGCAATCACCACCCACGCGCACGCTTATCTTATACTACGGGGTCGTCCACCCAGGATCCGCCCACATCTAGGTACCTCTGCCCCCCCCCCCCTGGTCGACTACGTCCATGGCGATCACCACAGCCGACAGATGTCCGACCAAATGCCGTTGAGCTTATTTTCAAACTTCATGTCATTTTTTTAGAGTATGAAGGATGGCGGGGTACTCGAGAAGAGAGGGTGAGTTGTTGTTGAAAGAACATGCGGTGCCCCCATGTTTCGTTTTGGTAATTGATGACAATCTCTATGGACTAATGGTTGCCTTGAGTTATATTTGAAGGATTTGTCCATAGGCATTTCTTGAAGTCCATGTGTTGGTTTCAAGGAGTTTATGTGGTGACCAAGGTGTTATTAAGGAATTATCCAAAGATTGGTCATGTGAGAGTTGAGCTTATTGCAAGCATGTCCTGAAGAAGAAGATTGTGTGATCATTCATGTTTACCTTCAAGACATCATCCAAATGAAGAGAGTTGGAAAGAGTCAAGGTTGATCAAGACTAAGTCAAGAGTGAATCAAGTTGATCAACACACAAAGCGCACAAGATGTACCGAGAGGGATCAAGCGATCCCATGGTGTGGTGAGCATTGTCAATTACGTTTTGTGTACTAACCCATGATCTTCGTGAGAGTTCTTTGTGGGGTTAGGTTGCGGTGTGCAAGTTCAAGTGAAGCATCATGAAGAGATCAAATGCTTGAAGCTTGCCGTCCATTGTGGTAACAATGGACTTGTGAAGATGTGCGGAAGAGTGGCTCACCCATAGTGGAGCATGGGGGAGCAATCAACTAGTCTTCATCGAGCCAACGCAACCAAGAAAGGTGGTCCAACTTGCGGGAGTCAAGATCGTCAACATCTAGCTCAAGTGGACCATGTGCAAGGCAAAGGTTTGCCCTTGATAGGTTTTCTATTTTACCGGTCTCATGCTGGTAGTTGGGAGACCGGGTTATAGGATCGATTGTCGTACTATCAAGGGGGGCTCTCGATGAGTAGCTTGATCGTATCATTCGTAGAGAGCTCAAATCATTGCATCCTTGCATCATCTTTATTGGTTCTTGTTCGGTTCTTCTCTTTGTGAGTTTTGGAGCTTATGGTCATCTTGATGACAAGCTCGAGTTCATCGAAAACGGAGTTCACTCGCACCTTCTATGATGTTTTCGATGTTGGAGGTTATGCCGGTTCTTCTCGGTTGGAGGTTTCACTCCTCTATTTGTTGGCATACCTCCCCTGCCTCTTCTCACTATAACCAGTCGTCGTTGTTTTGATGCTACTCGTCTTCCTCTATCCAACAAGTTTGAGTTTGCTCAATTCGGAGCTCATTTGCAGAAGTTATGGCAGTTTTGGTTTCCTAGCGGTAGTACCGCGGGCCGGAGCGGTAGTACCGCTTGGGTGCTACAAGCGGTAGTACCGCTCTAGAGCGGTAGTACCGCTGGTAGCCCCCATCCGTAGTACCGCTGCGGTCTCATACTAGTACCGCCTCGATTCGAGGGGTCTTTTTCATGTCGGGTTTTACGGTACTAGCCACGGTAGTGGGGGCCGTAGTACCGCTCGTTTGCGGTAGTACCGCCCTGCCACCGCGGTAGTACCGCTCTGGGCCCAGCGGCAGTACCGCGAGGGGGAGCGGTAGTACCGCTTATAGGGGCAAGCGGTAGTACCGCTGGCCAAGCGGTAGTACCGCTCTCTACGGGGCTGAAGTGGGGGTAACGGTTGGATTGTTCCCCCCACTATATAAGGAGGTCTTCTTCCCCATTGAACCTTATCTCTTTAGCTCGTGTTCTTCCCCCATTGTTGACCTTCTTCGAGCTTGCTAACTCTCAATCCTTCCATGGATTCTTGCTAGTTTTTGAGGGAAAAGAGAGAGGAGATCTAGATCCACATTTTCACCAATCACTTTCTCCTTTATGTGAGGGGAACCCATTGGATCTAGATCTTTGAGTTCTTGGTGTTCTCCTTCTTGTTCTTCCTCTCATTTTCCTCCCTAGCATTAGTTGCTTCGGTGGGATTTGAGAGAGAAGGACTTGGGCACTCCGTGTGCCCTTGCCATTGCATTTGGTGCATCGGTTTGAGTTCTCCACGGTGATACGTGGAAGTTACAAGTTGAGAAGCTTATTACTCTTGGGTGCTTGGTGCCCTTGAGCTTGTTCCTCTTGGGTACTTGGGCGCCCTAGACGGTTGGTGGTGTTCGGAGCTCAATCATTGTGGTGTAAAGCTCCGGGCAAGCGTCGGGGTCTCCAATTAGGTTGTGGAGATCGCCCCGAGCAATTTGACGGGTTCCGGTGACCGCCCCCAAGGGTTGCCAAAGTGTACGGGTTCGGTGACCGCCCCCAAGGGTTGCCATTTGTACGGGTTCGGTGACCGCCCTCAAGGGTCCCTTAGTGGAATCACGGCATCTTGCATTGTGCGAGGGCGTGAGGAGATTACGGTGGCCCTAGTGGCTTCTTGGAGAGCATCGTGTCTCCACACCGCTCCAAACGGAGATTAGCATCCGCAAGGGTGTGAACTTCGGGATACATCGTCGTCTCCGCGTGTCTCGGTTATCTCTTATCCGAACCCTTTACTTATGCACTTTACTTTGTGATAGCCATATTGTTTCTTGTCATATATCTTGCTATCACTTAGTTGTTTATCTTGCTTAGCATAAGTTGTTGGTGCATATAGGTGAGCCTAGTTGTTGTAGGTTTTGTGCTTGTCAAATTAACCGCTAGGTTTACTCCGCATTTGTTCAAGCCAACTGTAATTATTTTAAAGCGCCTATTCACCCCCCCCTAGGCGACATCCACGATCTTTCAGTTGTGTGATGGGTGGTTGGTCATATCCGCGGATTTTCGTAGGCAGGACCAGAAGGGGGCTCTTCTGGCAGCGAGTGCATGATTCGTTTCACACGTTAAAGCACATTGTGCCCTACGACATGCACGTCACCCATGAACGCAATGTAAAGTCGTAAGCGTATCGATGGTACACCATTCAGACCACCGTCGCCAAGTTTTATGGCACGGTTGATAGGCTGGAGGCAAGGTGACCATTGCGCGCGGCAGACGAGGAGATCGTAAGTTTTGCTTCTTGTTCTTCATTCACTCAATGTTATTCTACATATTGTGTAGCTTGTACGTGATGTACCACGGGATATAGGGCAGACTGTTTACGCGCATATAGTGTTGGATGAATCTCAAGGGATAGTACGTCTGGGACGACATTTGTTCATGAAAAACTTGTTGATCATCCCGTTATTCTAGTTGAATTTGAACTATTCGTCGTTGAATTTGAACTATTTGTGTACTAGACTTATTTGCATGCTATGTATGGATGATTTGTGTTGTTTTTTATCTGAACTTTGATGAATTCCGACGTGTTATGAATTACGTCCAGTTAGCTGAAATGTGGTTTGAAATGTATGCGGATAGTGTTGGATGGCCGGCTCCACATCTGTGTCCGCGGGCGGATGCGATGTCTGGTTTGCGGGTCGGTGTCCGAGATGCCCTAAATGATGATGACTTGAACTAAATTTCTTTTATTTCAGATCTCTAACCAAGCACCAGCAAATAATCATTTCATTCCATGTTGCTTTTTCCTATTATTAGTACCACCACATATAGGGATGGATGGAACCATTCTATCACGAACAATCATGACATTCTACTCTACTCTACTTGATTTCCATACCACTTCATCTCTCCAATAAGACAGATCCCAGTGGTGCAAACCGTCAAAAAAAAAACACGGAGTGCAAATGGCCGAGCGCTGCACACCATGCATTGCCACGAAACACACACGCCATAGGAAGCAAGCGAACGTCTGCAACGGATCACGCCAGCGGCCGTCTCGGTCACTCTTGGCCGAGATGCAGACGCCGGCGTTTCCTTCTAAACGGACACAGACTAGACTCGCGCACGCTTGCCGGAGAGCGACGGCCGGCCGGCGACCGACGACGTGGCCACGTCCTGGACCCATCGACTGCAGCCTGCAGGGATGACCTGGTGGGTCGTGGATAGGCGCAGGAATGTTGGATATGCTCTGCACTCGCCCATGTCAGCAGGAGCGGAGCAAACTTTGTCACGTCGCGGCTTGGCGGGAGATGGAGGGCGACCGGAGCAGCAGTAAACTTTGTTGCGAAGTACGTATACGGAGAACGCAACACATCTACATGCGGCTACGCCTTTGAAGCATACGTATATACGCGTATCTCGAACGTGACAGGTGACGGTTTTTCCCATAAGTGGACAAGAGGCATATCATGGACCGTGGTGAATTCCAATCCGTTACTGCTTTCTAGTAGTACGATTGACAGGTCGCGTGCACGAAATCGCGAGAAACGGCGACCACCGGACGCATGGGTCCAACGGGAACCAGCGCGTCGTGATCGTCGTGTTGGGGGTAAATGCCAACCACATGCGACGTGCGTACAGTGACATGGAAGCGTCGCTCGCACTCGCACGGGCCATCCTGCCTGACAACCACTGAGATCCTAAGCTCGCTCCCAGGACTTAAATTTCTTTCCGAGGCCATGGAAGCAGACAGCAAAAGATCATGAGCGCGAGGGCGAGAGATCGAGACGCACAAACCACCACGCATCATCACTCACTGTTCACTCATCAACGCCTACTCGGCCAGCAATCTATCTAGGCGATGCATGATGCCATGTTCAACAGACCAAAAAATCTTGAGTAAATAACAGCTTAATTAGCGCCACAATATTACTAGTAACACGCGCTCTAATCACAGGCAGGAAAATGGAGTATGTAGTTAATAGTCTGCTAGTCAATCGTCGGCGGCACAGTGGTACTGCACCTCGGGACGATCTTCTTCTCCGGCGGCCTGCTACTTGGCGCCGCGGTTGAGCACCTCCTTGTAGTTGAGCAGCGAGTTGAGCCGCTGCAGCCGCAGCTGCTTCCGGAAGCTGTTGATGAAGTCGTCCGCCCGCGCGTCCACGCCGCCCTCCACGGCCTCCTCCATCGGCGGCGGCGGCGGAGGCGGCGGCAGCATCCTCGCCTCCGAGCTCGACTTGCTCATCTTCGCCTCCGCCCCCTGCTTCTCCCCCTGCTGCTTCTTGCTCTTCTTGCCCTGCTCCCGCGCCGGCTCCGACCGGCTCCTGCTGTACTGCGTCGACGTCTTCTTCTCGTCTGCCGCCGCGACGGCGGCCACGGCGTGGTCCGGCGAGGCGGAGAGTTCGGGCGCAAGGTTGCCGGAGTTGAAGCGGTAGAGGCTGAAGGAGCGCAGGCGCTCCAGGACGGACGGCGCGCGCGCCAGCGGCGCCGGCCTGTATGGAGGGACGTACTCCTCGCAGTAGTACTGCTCCCCCTCCGGCTCCTGCTCCGGCGGCGGTGTCGTGAAGCTGTTGTAATTGTCGGTGAACTCGGTGTCGTGCTCTACAAGGTCGTCGTCGTCCTCCTCCTCCTCCAGCACGGCCGGCTGGACCACCCGAGCCGCCGGCGCTGGGGCCACCTCGGCCCTCCTCGCCTCGGAGCTGGACCTCTTCATCTTCGACGGCGGCGCCCGCCTCCTCTCCACACGCGCCGGGGGCTCCGACCGGCTCCTGGCGTGGTGGGCATCTCCGGCCGTCGGCGCCGGCTCCGGAGAGACCGTCACGTCCCGCGAGTCGGTCACGGCGCCCGCGGCGTACTCGGGCGGGAAGTCGCCGGAGCGAAAGCGGTAGAGGCCGATGGAGCGGAGGCGGTCCAGCACCGACGAGGTGCGCGCGAGCGGCGCCGGCGCCGGCGGCGGGGGCACGTACTGCTGCTGCTGCTGCTGGTCGCGGTAGTACAGGTCCTCCTGATGCTGCTGCTGCGGCTCCACTTGTTGGAGCGGCTGCTCTTGGTGGTCGCCGTCATGGCCGCCCTGGCGTCGGCGCTGGTGGGAGCGGGAGGTGAGCAGGATGGTGCCGATGACGAGGTTGACGGTGAGGAAGAGCGTGGCCGGCGTGAAGAGGCCCCGCACGGCCTCCCACGCGCCCAGCGCCGCGGCCGTCGCTCCGCCGTCCATCTGCGCGGGCACCGGCAAGTACAGAGAGGAAGGGAGGGGACCGGCTTGGGGCTTGGCTGGGTGGGCCGAGGAGGTGGTGGGGATTGGCGCTCGATGATGGGGTGGGGTGCGGGGGAGTCTCACAAGTGGCGGGGCGGCCGAGCGTTAAATGGTGGTGGCGGGGGCTGGGCTGGGGATGGGGGAGCTGACTTGGCGGGTGGAAAACGTGGGAATCCAAGTCCTCGTGACGGGCGAGCCGACCCGCCGGGATCGCGGGCGGACTGCCCGCCCGCTGCCCGCATGGATGGCATCTCCCCTCCCATCCCGGCCCACAAGGACTGACGCACGCGGTATCTCACTCGCACTCCGCACGCGATGGCCGGGGCCCATCATCTCATGAGTGTCATCATCCTCGGTCGTCCCGGGCCTCGCGGGGTAAAATTGACAAATTCGACCTATGGACGAAATCAAATCACAGAATGAACTGCCCGTAAAACTATTTCACCCGGCTGATCTTTTTATGGGACGCCCGACACGAAGGCGTCACACTACACTGTGCAACGCCTCACAGATAGGCGCTACATGCCTGGCCAGCGTCAGTGACCAGGCAAAAACGTCCCGCGTGCATTAAAAGCCAATTTACCGCGCGCGCGTTTTTTGGCGCGGCAGTTGGAGATGCTCTAAGTTGAGAAATTGATTGGACGGGAGCAATCGCACGCAACTATTTCAGCGACTCAGACTACCCACAATGAAAGTAACATAGGTAGTAACATCACACATATCTAGATAAAGTAGATGATGTGGCAAGCAATAAATGAAGAAAGAGAGGAAAGTAGTAATATAGCTAGTTACTAGTAGTATGAGTAACATCACACATATCAAGGCAAGATGTGTCTATAGCCTAATAAATGAAGTGTTGCATGTTACCACACATATGTTACTCCCCACTATAGAGGTAGTAACATAGACTAGTAACATGGAAGACTATGTTACTACCCATTGTGGCTAGTCTCACACACACGGTTTATCTACCTGGCACCATATTTTAACTCACGATGACTTTCTTGAAATGCAGGTGGCACAGTTGACCTCTCAGCCCAAGACCAGACAGCACAGCAGTAATCAATGGACGCGTCGTAACTCAGGCGCTATACAGTTAACCAAGCTTCCTGCTTACTACAACGTCTGAATATCTAACTGACCACTGGCACCATCGGTTAAGTTCCTCGGCAAACAAACGAGCACATGCATATGCATCGCCTGACGCGTATTTGGTGAAGTAGGTGGCACACATCGGCAGGTGGCATCACGTGTGGCCTCCTTGATGGACGGCTCCGCATGGCATCCCCTGCTCTAAGTCAAAGCCTCACCACTTGATTAGCGTTTTTAACGACGCCACCAAGAAACCTACTGAGAAAGAGATAAGCTCCCGCTCGTCGGCAGATAATAGATTTTCTCAACCGTCACTTTCAAAGACAACAAAACGTATCAAGTACGATCTGATGCACTGTTTGCTTCCGAGCATGGAGCCCACACGGTGCGTAATCAGCAACCGGCTCGACCTGACCTTTCTACCTATCGATCTAGTCAAGCATACGCATTTTTGGGCCTGTGTATAATCGAGTAAGTGTAGCCTAGCGAGTATCAAATCCATTTTGCGAGTAGTTAATTACACCATCCCAAGAAGTTTTTTTTAGCAAGGGAAGGGTCCCGAAGTTCCCACCCAAAACACTCATTAATGTAGGAAAATCATTACAACACTACGGAAAGTGCCTGAAAAAGGACAAATTACAAGCACATCCTTCCAATATGCAAACAAGACCCTGAAAAGGAATATGAAAAATTGAAAATTTTGTCAAAATTAGGTGTTTGATGATTTGCTGCTGCCCTGTGTTGTGTCAACGGAAGGTGGACCCCGATTATTCTGGACGAAGGGAAGGGAAAAGGTGCGAATCGTCAAATTGATAGTAGGTAAAATGGGGCCTCTCCGGAGGCGCATTGGCCACCGTCTCCAGCCATATCCTTGCTCACAACGAGTAAAAGGTCATATGGGCCTCCCTTTGCATGCTGAGGATACGTAGGTTGATTTGCATGTGCGGCTCCGGCGAGGGAGGGGTGATGACAGCGGCGCGCCTTCGGCTCGCTTCAGTGCTCGTAGTCGTCGCTAGGTGGTCTACGGATCTGGATGTAATTTTTATTATTTCTACTGTTCGTTGTACTACCATGATTGAAGATGAATATATTGGAAGTTTTTCCAAAAAAAAAGTCATATGGGCCTCCCTTTGCATGCTGAGTATAACCGAGGGTACGTAGGTTGATTTGCAGCCCGTGCCCAACCCTCGCAATGACAAACCAAGAAGCTCACCGGAGACCAATACCTCATTGATCTACAGCTCGGTGGCGGAGGGCGGTGCATCGCTGGATGATTGACGTAGAACTCCCATGACAGTCCTCTTCTTCCCAACCTTGCGAAAAAGAATATATAAAATACAAAGCTCTCATGAGCCAACGGTAATTATTACAACTCGAGATAAACATGATCCAACCATTACTAGAAATACACATTTTACCCAGAGCCATATACCATAGGAGAAATGTGAAAAAACATAAGGAAATTCTTTACCTAGAGCCCACCCTAGGGAGAGAAAGTTAGGTAAAGTATAGACGGAAAATATTCCTTTACCTACGATGCACCTCACAAGCTCTCTAGGCTTGCAAAAGCCACCGTGTTTCTGGTAAACTACTTGCAAGAAGGACTGGTCACTTGCTTTGCCATGTTTCAGCGTGTTTTTGATAGGTGAGGCCGAAAAACACTGATGTGGCGTAACGGCCGAGCGGCCGCCGCCATTTGGAACAAATCTAGTCAAACCGACACGGTCGGTTTGTGTCAGACAAATCGACCGCGTCCACTCTCTCTTTCTCTCGCTCTCTCTCATTTCTTGCGCGTGCTCTCACCGATGGCGACGACGACGGAGGTTGTGTTGGTGATGCTTTGCGTGGGGGTGATGCAGATCCACCAGAGTTCTGCAGAAGTTCGAATCCGTCTCAGGCAACGCCTCCACAGCGGACACCGCCGCCGCAGGATAAATCAATTGAATACACATCGGCGACTGCGTTTGCCCAGGTGGTGAGGGTAGATCCAACGGACAACCAGCGTTGGGTATCCTCTTTCGGCCGCGTGTAGCAAGTGATCTTTCCCTACTCTTTTTTTCCTTGATTTGGATTCTAGGTTAGGGTTACCAACCCTAATTAGATTAGATGGCAGTAACAAGACAAGCTAAACACAACAAATCACCTATGGAATTCGTTACAACGACACAATACAGTGCTAGAACATGTTAAGTTTTATTATGTTTGGGGTACTTGTTCTTTCGGTGAACTTTTATAATAGATCTAGGTATTTCACAAAGAAAATATCATTAGCGATGACACACGGGGTCACATTTGATAGCAAGGTTGTTGCAGATAACTAATGGATACTAGGAAGGATCTCTTTGCTCATGGGCCATTGGTGGAGAAGCTGGAGAGATTGGTGAGACATTTTTTAGATTCTTTAGTGAGGTCGGTTTCATCAGTCGGCGAACATTGCTGCTCATAATCTAGCACGAGAAGGCCACATGAATAAATTGTGTAAAACTTGGATGGGCATAGCGCCTGATTGTGTAATCTCGGGTCTGACCAGGGAGCTACCAGACTTGAATTAGTTATATAATAAAGCATCTATTTCGCTTAAAAATGACGGCTGTATTAGGGTGGATGGAAAGTGGGGAGGAGAAAGTGAAAGGCAAAAAAACTATCTGGTGCTTTTAGTCTTTTTTCTATCTTGTTAGTTTGGCTTGACAAGCAAGACAACATATTTTCTCTGTGTAATTTTTTAAGACACTGTGTGTTTAATGTGTACTGGGATTTGTCTTCTAAAAGCCCAAATCTGGGCCCATGGGTCTTTTGTCGCAAATAATTACACGTCATTAGTAGTGTACAATTCTAGAAGATGCTAGAGGGTTTCATGTAGAATATGGGGTCCTTTTGAGAAAAAAAAACATCATGTTAAATAGTGGGGTTTCTAAAAAAATTGCTGGTTCAACATGCCATGTGTCATCACCTCACATGCATTTGGCGCATTTTATTAAATTGAGCACGTTGAGCTATTTAGCGAACAAAATATAGCTTTTGCGAGGAAGTGAACCAAAGTGAGCGTCGGAAGCAAGTTGATGTATGAACTATGCACTTTAGCTCCAATGTAGCGACCGCTTTGAGTGAAGGATGAACATGCTTGTGGTGGACCGTAGACCGTTGGCTCATTAAGGGGTACACAAAGGGGTTCCCTGGGCTATTTTCGGAACCTTCTAGAGGGTTCCAAGTTGGGTTTCCCTTTTTGGAACCTTCAGTAACCTTCTAGAAGGTCATTGGCATTTTTCTATTTCCTTACTGGATTTTCATTTTCATTTCCGTTTCGTTTTTTATTTTTTATTTTTCCCTTTTAAACTATTATGTTTTTCTTCCACTTCCCATTTTTATGATTTTTTCTCTACTTCATAAAAATTAAAATTCCAAAAGAGTTCAAAATCTTCAAAAATTGTTTGGAATTTAAAAAAAAATTGCTTTTCCATTTTTTGAATTTATTGATCCATGAACACTTTTTAAATTCATAACCAGTTTTCGAATTTGTGAACAATAATTGTTCAGTATGTATTTGAAAAAATGTTCTCTGTGTAACTGAATTTTGTTCATATACAAAAAAAAATCATCGTATATAAAAAATGTTCATCATATATCAAATATTTTTTCAGTGTATATTTATAAAAATGCTCATCATATTTAAAAAATGTTCAGTATGTAATTAAAGATTGTTCTCCATATATTAAAAAAAATTCATTGTATGTATAAATAAAATGTTCAACTTATATCAAATAACTTTTCAGTGTGTATTTTGAAAATTGTTCATCGTATTTTCAAAAATTGTTCACTTTTCCAAATCTTGTTCGGAATTTTTAATTTGTGAACATTTGTTCAAACTTACAAAAATTGTTTGTAATTTTGTTCACCATATTTTTAATGTTCACTTTTAAAGATCTTGTTCAGAATTTTGGATGTGAAAACATTTTTGTCGAACTCACAAATTTTTTTGGGACAATTCCTTTTATCCCCCTAACTTGAGCCACCACCTGGCATTTGCCCCTAATTTTCAGGTATGCTAAAAAATACCCCTCTTCCGTCAAGTCACCTTACAGAAATGCCCTTCTGTGCCGTCACCGTCCGGTCAAAGGGGTTTGACCGTCTGGTGAATAGTAAATGGTGAACAGTAAATTCGCAAAAAATAGCAAAAAAATCAAAAAAATCTGAATTTTTTTGGGATCGAAGATACTCAAGGGAGCAAGGCGCGTGCAAATTTTGGCACAGTTTGGACATTCCAGCAGCTCGTGTCAAACGAAAAACTTTAAAATGTACTCTGTGAGCAGTAAATTCAAAAAACTAGCAAGAAAATTCAAAAAAATATGAAATTTTTTGGCATCAAAGAGGCTGGGGTGCGCAAGGTGCGTGCAATTTTTTTTTGCGTTTCGACACTGTAGGAGCTCGTGGAGAAAAAACAAAATTTGGCGCAGAAAAAAACTTTGAAAAAATGCACTATTTTGCTTTTTTTCTAGAGCACCTCGCATGTCATTTGATCACAAAAAATTGCAAGCGCCTTGCGCACCCAAGCCTCTTTGATGCCAAAAAAATTCATATTTTTTAAAATTTTCTTGCTATTTTTTTGAATTTACTGTTCACAGCGTATAGATTTAAATTTTTTCCTTTCCCACGAGTTCCTGGAATGTCCAAACAACGTGAAAATTTGCACACACCTTGCGCCCTTAAGTATCTTCGATCCCACAAAATTTCAGATTTTTTTAATTTCTTTTGCTATTTTTTTGAATTTACTGTTCCCCATGTTACTATTCACCAGACGGTCAAACCCCTTTGACCGGACGGCAAGGGCATTTCTGTAAGGTGAATTGATGGAAGAGGGGTATTTTTGAGCATACCTGAAAATTAGGGGCAAATGCCAGGTGGTGGCTCAAGTTAGGGGGATAAATGGAATTGTCCCAAAAAATTTAGAATTTTCTTCACCGTATTTTTGTTTGTTAGTCTGAAAAATTATCATGAAATAAAAAAAGTTCACAATTTATTTATAAATAATGCTCGCAAAATCGTAATGTATTCGCAAATTCAAAAAATGTTCACTTTTTTAAATTCGTGAATTGCTTTCCAAATTCATGATCATTTCTTGAATTTTAGAAAAAAAAGGAATCTCGAACATTTTACAATTCATGAATATTTTTGAATTCGTTAACTTGTTTCAAATTGACAAACATGTTTCAATTTGGTTAACTTGTTTCCAGGATTTGTCTCTGTAGCTCGGCATCGACTAGCGGGACCAGTGGATGGCGGTGGTTTTGGGGTCCAAGCTTCTGTGACAACGATGATGGTGGGGTGCGATATCGGCTGCATGGCAATGGTTGAGATAGTCAACTCTTCTCTAGCGTGTCAACAAGTTTGCTCGGTTTGTTTGTTGCTGTGAAGTCGAAGCTGCCTCGGCGGGGTTCCCTGTGGCATAAGATGACTGGCTGCAGGTGGCCCATTCGGTGATCTTCTGTGGTGCCAGCCATGCCTGGTTTTGTCCTTCGTAGTGCTCTATTAGAGTTGGAGCTGCGTTGTCTCGTCGAGGTGGTTGAGTTCTGGCGTTGATCATCATATAGCTCCACACGTCCTCTACAACGCAGGATTGAGCTGCGTTGTCTGGTCGAGGTGGTTGAGTTCTGACGCTGATTTTCATATAGCTCCACACGTCTGAAGGAAATATGCCCTAGAGGCAATAATAAAGTTGTTATTTATATTTCCTTATTCATGATAAAGGTATTGTTCATGCTAGAATTGTATTGATTGGAAACCTATATACATGTGTGAATACATATACAAACACTGTGTCCCTAGTAAGCCTCTACTAGACTAGCTAGTTGATCAAAGATGGTTAAGGTTTCCTAACCATAGACATGTGTTGTCATTTGATAATGAGATCACATCATTAGGAGAGTTATGTGATGGACAAGACCCATCCGTTAGCTTAGCATATTGATCGTTCAGTTTTATTGCTATTGCTTTCTTCATGTCAAATACATATTCCTTCGACTATAATGTTATACAACTCCCGGATACCGGAGGAATACCTTGTGCGCTATCAAACATCACAACGCAACTGGGTGATTATAAAGATGCTCTGTAGGTATCTCTGAAGGTGTTTGTTGGGTTGGCATAGATCGAGATTAGGATTTGTCAAACCAAGTATCAGAGAGGTATCTCTGGGCCCTCTCGGTAATGCACATCATAAGAAGCCTTGCAAGCAAAGTGACTAATGAGTTAGTTGCAGGATGATGTATTACGGAACGAGTAAATAGACTTGCCGGTAACGAGATTGAACTAGGTATGTAGATACCGACGATCGAATCTCGGGCAAGTAACATACTGATGGACAAAGGGAATAACGTATGTTGTCATAACGGTTTGACCGATAAAGGTCTTCGTAGAATATGTAGGAGCCAATATGAGCATCCAGGTTCCGCTATTGGTTATTGACCGGAGAAGTGTCTCGGTCATGTCTACATAGTTCTCGAACCCGTAGGGTCCGCACGCTTAACGTTCGATGACGATATAGTATTATATGAGTTTTGTGATTTTATGACCGAATGTTGTTCGGAGTCCCGGATGAGATCACGAACATGGCGAGGAGTCTCGAAATGGTCGAGAGGTAAAGATTGATATATAGAACGATGGTATTCGGACACCGGAAGTGTTCTGGAGGGTATGAGGTACTTATCGGGTCACAAGAAGGTGTTTCGGGCACCCCCGCCAATCCTATGGGCCATATGGGCCTTGTGAAGGAACACACCAGCCCACAAGGGGCTGGTGCGCCCTATAAGGCTATAGGAGGAGGAGAAGGAAAGGGGAAGGGAAAGGAAAGTGTGTATTAGGATTCCCACTTCCTTCCGTCACACCCCCCTCTTTCCTTTCCCTTCATGCATACATGGAAAGTGGGGGCGCAGGGCAAGGCAGGGCTCCCAGGGGCGGCGGCCAACCCTAGGGCGGCCCTGGCTATCTCTTCTCCCCCTCCCACCTATATATGTGAGAAGGGGCGCCTAGAATACACAACAACAATCGTTAGCCGTGTGCGGCGCCCCCCTCCACAGTTTACACCCCCGGTCATAGTTTTGCGGTGCTTAGGCGAAGCCTGCAAGAATCACTTCACCATCGCCGTAACCACGCCGTCGTGTTGACGGAACTCATCTACTTCCTCGACACCTTGCTGGATCAAGAAGGCGGGGGACGTCATCGCGCTGAACGTGTGCAGAACTCGGAGGTGTCGTACGCTTGGTACTTGATCTTTCGGAGCTAGAAGAAGCTCGACTACATCAACCGCGTTGTCAAACGTTTTCGCTTTCGGTCTACGAGGGTATGTGGACACACTCTCCCCCTCTTTTTGCTATGCATCTATTAGATAGATCTTGCGTGAGCGTAGGAATTTTTTTGAAATTGCATGCTACGTTTCCCAACAATGTCCTCTACAACACGGTTTGAGTCGACGATCCAGCGAAGTCAGAGTCGTTTGCTCAGGGTTTGGGGATGGCGATGACGCCTCTAGGGGAGGAGTGATGACAATGACGTCTGCGTGCTATCTCGGCGAGACCCACTTTGGAGTGGTGTGCATGGGTATCTTGTGTGTGTCCTTCAGATGGTTTTCGCCTGACTCTTCCTAATTAACCGGGCAATCTAATTTTCGTCGGGTTTTCCCTAATTAACCGAACAACACTTTTCTTCTTAACGAATGCTAGAAATATAAAATTTCAAAAAAATGTAAATAACAGAAAAAATGGACCACACTGTGGAATATTAAGGTCATGTCCAAGCCGAATTTATTTATTTGGAGATTGTGCACTGAATCGATTCCAGCAGTTGACGTACGGCACCACATGCACATGTCCACAAGTTTGGTTTGCTGCTTTTGTGTGGCAGATGATATCTAGAAACATGCGCTAATTGATTGTGTCATGGCTAGAAGTGTTTGGTAGAGGAACTAGTGGAACAGATGTGTGACAACTTAGGTTTGAATGCAAAAATTGGATGTTCATGATGCACGAGAGTCTGTCCCAGGAAGATTTCATACGAATGGTGGTGAAGATGTGGGCCATCTGAAGATCCAGAAGGAAAGCTATACATGAAGATATATTCGATGGTCCCATGTCAATCCATCTGTTCATCAGATCCTTCCTGAAGGACATTTATATTTTGTCCAAACCGAGCCAGGTTTTTTAGCAGGAGCTACATGACGAGGTCATCACATTGGATACCACCCGCCACCAGGTCATGTGAAAATCAATGCCGATACAACGGTTGTGAATGAGACTCATGGTGCACTGGCAGTGGTTTTTCGTGACATCAATGGAGTTTTCTTGGGAGCTTCTTATGTTACTTTCAGACATATACAAATCCGGTCACACTTGAGGTGTTGGAAGTAAGTGAGGCATTGGCAATTACGGAGGACCTATTCGTGCAGAGGTTCCATGTGGCGTCCGACCGCAAGAATATGGTGGAAGACATCAAGCATGGTTCTTTGGCTGATCATGAAGCTATTATACATGAAATCCAGAGTTTAGGGGCTTGAATTTCAAGGCTCACAATCTCGCTAAGCATGCACTTTTTCTCGGGTTGGGACGTGGTGTGTGGTTGGGCCAACTTGGGATTTGAATTTCATTCTTGTAAACGTTCAAACCATTTGAATAAAGCTTGGGGAGAATGTCCCAAAAAAATAAATAGAAAAAAAAACTACCAGCTGGGGGCCTACGTCTTTTTTACAGACTGTGGAGTTGTGCGTGGGCCTGTACCGGCGAGTATAGCTGCTACCTCTTGAGCACTGCGTTGGTTTTCCCTTGAAGAGGAAAGGGTGATGCAGCAAAGTAGCGTAAGTATTTCCCTCAGTTTTTGAGAGCCAAGGTATCAATCCAGTAGGAGGCCACGCACGAGTCCCTCGCACCTACACAAACAAATAAATCCTCGCAACCAACGCAATAAAGGGGTTGTCAATCCCTTCACGGTCACTTACGAGAGTGAGATCTGATAGATATGATAAGATAATATTTTTGGTATTTTTATGATAAAGATGCAAAGTAAAGAAAGTAAAATAAAAACGGCGACGGAAATAGCTAAGTGCTGAAAGATTAATATGATGGAAAATAGACCCGGGTGCCATAGGTTTCACTAGTGGCTTCTCTCAAGAGCATAAGTATTACAGTGGGTGAACAAATTACTGTTGAGCAATTGACAGAATTGAGCATAGTTATGAGAATATCTAGGCATGATCATGTATATAGGCATCACGTCCGAGACAAGTAGACCGACTCCTGCCTGCATCTACTACTATTACTCCACACATTGACCGCTATCCAGCATGCATCTAGAGTATTAAGTTCAAAAGAACAGAGTAACGCTTTAAGCAAGATGACATGATGTAGAGGGATAAACTCAAGCAATATGATATAAACCCCATCTTTTTATCCTCAATGGCAACAATACAATACGTGTCGTTTCCCTTTCTGTCACTGGGATCGAGCAACGCAAGATTGAACCCAAAACTAAGCACTTCTCCCATTGCAAGAAAGATCAATCTAGTAGGCCAAACCAAACTGATAATTCGAAGAGACTTGCAAAGATAACCAATCATACATAAAATAATTCAGAGAAGATTCAAATATTGTTCATAGATAAACTTGATCATAAACCCACAATTCATCGGTCTCAACAAACACACCGCAAAAGAAGATTACATCGAATAGATCTCCACGAGAGAGGGGGAGAACATTGTATTGAGATCCAAAAAGAGAGAAGAAGCCATCTAGCTAATAACTATGGACCCGAAGGTCTGAGGTAAACTACTCACACATCATCGGAGAGGCTATGGTGTTGATGTAGAAGCCCTCCGTGATCGATGCCCCCTCCGCCGGAGCTGCGGAACAGGCCCCAAGATGGGATCTCACGGGTACAGAAGGTTGTGGCGGTGGAATTAGGTTTTTGGCTCCGTATCTGGTAGTTTGGGGGTACGTAGGTATATATAGGAGGAAGAAGTACGTCGGTGGAGCAACGTGGGGCCCACGAGGGTGGAGGGCGCGCCAGGGGGTAGGTGCGCCCCCTACCTCGTGCCTTCCTGGTTGATGTCTTGACGTACGGTCCAAGTCCTCTGGATAACGTTCGTTCCGAAAATCACGTTCCCGAAGGTTTCATTCCGTTTGGACTCCGGCTGATATTCTTTTTCTGCGAAACTCTGAAATAGGCAAAAAACAGCAATTCTGGGCTGGGCCTCCGGTTAATAGGTTTAGACCAAAAATAATATAAAAGTGTATAATATAGCCCATGAATATGCAAAATAAAATAAAATATAGCATGGAACAATAAAAAATTATAGATACGTTGGAGACGTATCAATAGCTGGCCAAACGGGTCGTGCTAACTAGGCCAACCCGGTAGCACGCAGGCACGACACGACCCGTGCTAAACGAGCCAGGCCCAGCATGCGGCACGCCATGGGTCGTGCCTGGGCCTGGAGACTGGGCACGCGGGCCAGCACGACACGACTCGTTTATTTTTTGAATATATATGTCTTATATAAATACCTATAATACTCTAATATGTTCAATGTTTTTGTAATGCATGCGTATTTTATTAGTGCTTGGATCTGAGTAGTAGTAGTGTTATAGTGTAGTCTTTGTATATTTTTTATCCTTTTGTGATTCTAGAGCATGTTTTGTATTCTTTTACTTCTTTGAGATGAGAGTTTTTAATGATTTACATGTGCTAATAAAACTATAGATTTATCCCACATTAGTCTACCAATTTTTGTATTTTTCTTAATTTGTTTGGCCTTTTTTTCGCTGTTTTCAGAGGTATTACGAAGCAAAAAGAAAAAAAATCGCGCCAGGCGGGTCAGCGTGCCACAACGGGCCGGCGTGGCTGG
The DNA here is from genome assembly GCF_018294505.1 of Triticum aestivum. NCBI lineage: Eukaryota > Viridiplantae > Streptophyta > Magnoliopsida > Poales > Poaceae > Triticum > Triticum aestivum. The sequence goes on from NC_057796.1 coordinate 449,337,807, forward strand.
GCGTGCCGCGTGCCGGCCCACATAGCCTACGTGCCGTGCCTGGGCTGCTAGCCTACCGGCCCGGCCTGGCCCGCCCGTTTGGCCAGGTATGCCGGCGAGCGGAGGCGAGGCCCCAAAAAAACCAAATAGACCGAATCCCCCCTCTCTCTCTCTGCTTCCTCTGTACCCTTTCCTCTCTCGCACGGCACCGAAGCTCACCTGCGGCAATCGGCACCGCTGGTCAGCAGTTGCAGCGCTCCCATGGAGTCGCCGCCGCGGCGTCCGCCGGAGAGGAGGTACCCTCTGCGGGAAAACAGGTCTGCGTCGAGAGTCCCGCCTCGACTGCCCCCTACCCGGTCCTCCTCGTCTTCGTCTTCAGCAGCACCAAGTCCCCCTCCGACGAGCTTCGCTCGAGCCCTTGCGTTTGCGCCACCACCGTCCTCGCCACCGGCTTCGAACCGTCACCGCGCCTCCTCATCGGCCGCATTGGACGCGGCAACGGGCGAGGCTGTTGGCCCCATCTCGTCCGAAGGTATCCCGATCCCGTCTTCGCCCTCTCCCCCCTCCCCCGCCTCCGCCTCCGTCCGCGCGCGCGCGCATGTGGTTCGCTGGCTCCCCCCTCTCGATGCGTGATCCGAAGACGCGAGACCTGATTTCGTCGCTAGGGTAGTGCAACGGCGCTTGCTGTTCAGACTGTTCCGTCTTTTTTTTTGCGGGGGCAGACTGTTCCGTTTTCCTTTGCTGTTCAGACTTGTTGCAGCAATACTTCTAGGGTTCCTGTGTGAACTACCTGCGGAATGCCAGATAGGGGATTCTGTAGAGAATGTAGCTTCCTGTTTGAACATTATCTTTATGTGGTGGTAACCATAGATTATGTCAATCAGCTGCCAGTTGATTAGTGTTAATATTTCAGGTACCACCGTTTCTGTATCAGATATCCCTCTGATGGTAAAGACCAAACATCACAAGAAAAAAGAGGTCAGCTAACTATGTTCCTCAAATTGATGTGCCCTACATTCGTGCAATGTTCGGTTTCATACTTTAGTACCATGAATATCCAACTACCCATACAGAAGTTACCTTGTCCGCGCAGACAATTATTTTGATTTGTTGCTTTTTTGGGTCAGAGTTATAATGTTTGATTATTCTTGTGTCTTTTAATTCTTATGTGAAAATACTAGCGATGATGAAATTAACTGGTATATACTTGCCCCTGCATAGGTTAAGGGGACTCATGAGCCAAGATTAAGATATTCGAGGTCAATGTGGGTGAAACTCCCTACTTACAACAGCATTTAATTTTTTGTTGGTTGCAATGAACTTCGCACACGTATTATCATACCATTCTGTTCTAACTTCATAGTTGGTACATTTATCATCAGCTTACGTTATATTTATGTGCTGGCTACCAGTTGAGTTTGTGTTAATATCTCTTGTATCACCGTTTTTTTCCAGATAACATCCAGGAGGGCAGAGAAAAGGGGGTCAGTCGAGTTGCTGGGATCGGATCAAATCACGGTGAGTGAAACTGCTTTGCTTACAACAATTCCACTGGTAATAGAAAAACACACACCATATCATAGAGAAGAGAGTCCGTTGTTCTCTTTGTGGAGAAAGCATGGAAGGGATTTTCTTGTTAGTAGGTTATGTTTCCCTACGTATACTGTGTACATTAAATTGTTCTTGGGAAGTACTTCGTGCATATATTTTTGGATTTTCGTGCTCTTCCTCCGTTGATTGACACTTGCTTACTTTGATCTTCTATAATTTGGTAGATAGGATACTCTTTGAACACCATTGGCCTTCCTGTAAAGTGTTATTAAGTTTGGATTTTCTGTGTGGCATGTGAAAGTTGTAAAATACATTGTTGAATACCTTACATGGTGAGAGTAGTGTGATTTGGATTTTTATGATTACACTGTCTCTTGCTCTATGTGAGCACATTATTTGTGTATACACTATAATTTGTGTTGGCTGCAATGTACTCAGCTATTGATACACTCTTCTACCTTGCAGCAGCTGTTGAAGAGCATGGACACTTTATCAGAATTAATACAAAAGGAGCTCAGTGATGCCTTGAATACACATGGAGTATCCGATGGTGAGAAAAGGAAGATCTTCACTGATCTTGTGAACAAATGGAACAGCATTCTTAAGGAGGCAGTCTCTACTGAGAGGGGTCGTTGCAAAATTTTGATCAACAAAATCCAAGAGCTAATTGACAAGTACATGCCACTCTGCCTTGTTCTTGGAGAACCAGAAAAAGTATCAGATATTCAGGTATTTGGGGGTTAACCTCGATTTTTTGTGTGAATGCACATATGTCTGATCTGATTTTTTTTGTTTGTAGTTGACTGCTAGCCTAAAACAGATCGAAAGCCTTCTAATATCTGCTGTGCCTGAATTGGAGGAGCTGAAAAGGCAAAGATTCATGAAAGTAAGTGACAGTTTAGTTTTTCCACATGTACAATTAACTAGCAGTGTGAACCATTCTTACTATGGCATGCATTTGAGTTTGCCCTTTTCTGCCAAATAACAGTATTTATCTTCTCATGAATTTGATCCTAGCAAAAGCAAGCTTTCAATTCTACTTTGTTCTTCCTTTGAATCTTGTTTGGATCTTTCTCCCAAATAGCAGTATCTATCTTCTAAGCAGGAAAACTGCTCCACCACTCATACAGCCGTAACCAAACAAACCAACCAGCACCACCCACTCACGCTCCTGCCCTGTCACTCTCTCCCTTCTGTCTCCCCAGAAGTCAGAAAAACTGCAGCGGCTCACACCCCCACAACGTCGCGTGTTTTGTCTGTGTTTTGAGTGCGTGGAGTTGGGTCTGGTAGATTTCTCCGATTGTTTTAGCATCATCCTTTTGGAGGTGGAAGGAGGGAAGGGTGAGGTGAACGTACCAACTCCCCTTTATAATAGTAAAGAAAATGACAATCACTGTTAGTGGATTGACATTGACTGAAAAGAAAATCACTAGTCCTTGCTTAAACATAGATAGTTAAAGTGGGGGTTCTAAAAATGTCATACACTTGTATGTTTGCACTTGACAAGTTAGTAAACTTTCAAACATCGTGGTTCATTTGCTTCTTTAGTTGGTATAGTCTATGTCTCCGCTCATTGCTGGAATTGTGAGATGTAAACTTGTTTGGGGTAAGGCTATATTTAGTGATGTAATTGTAATTTCAAGACATGAATGGGTGTATACCCGGAAGATAGTGGGATGTTCTCGCTGGGCAGTAAATTGGGGGTGTGGTTAATTGGAAATGTTGAATCTGGCAATTAAATTTTCCAGCCATACCCGTAATATTTGTATCTCACTACTTGTTTTGCATCTCCATTGCTCTACCAAAGATTTAACTTATTGTACTTTGGGAATTGTATTTCATTGGTGCGACCTAAGCTAAGAAATGCTTATTGCTGAAATTGTGAGAAATGATACTTATTGTACTTGTGGAATTGTAGCTTCAAGACTTACAAGGAAGATTGATAGATCTGTGGGACGATTTGGGAGTTACCATCCAAAAACAGAGGCCTTACTCTTTTATGATCTGCAACTGCGCTGCAAAAGTAGATGAAGTGGTTGAAGAGAACGCCTTATCTGCTGAATTACTAGAAAAGGTTAGTATCACCTCACAAAACCTATTTTCTCTGGTCTACAAAAAATTATGTGATGGCAAATTAGGCCTTCTCAAGGTATGATATCAGCAATCCCTGCTTATCATGTGGCACATAATGACTTTTAACATACTGTTGGCACTCTCGCTACGCTGAGTACTTGTCATCTTTGCACACAAACCTCCTTTCAAAATATCGCTTCACCCACCTGTGTCTGATGTTGTACAGCAGAGTCATGTATGGATGAGTTTTAAGGTTCTACTTATCTAGAAGAATCATCCATGCAGTCTCTCGTCTGTTGTAAGCATATATGGTTTAGTGGAATTCTGCACGGAATCTAACATTTGAATTTTCGTGTAGGTCGAGTGCGAGGTAGCGAGGCTGGAATTGCTGTTGAAGAAATCACTTACAGAGAAGGCTGGAGATATTTCTACAGAGGCTGAAAGTATACGCAATGATGCAACAAAGCGTGAAGGTAAATTGCTAGAATATGAAAAAACTGGGGGGAGGGTTGAGGTGTTTAGTAGTACTATTAATCATGATTATAAACCCAAAGATTCATCTTTTTCATGCAATTCCATAGATTCACTGTTTGTGTTGCGCGAACAAAGCACTATCTTACTTATAACCAAGTCTCCAGCTCGAACACACACATACACACAAAAAATTAGCATCACTGCCCACGGTGTTTTCTGTTTTCTGGGAGGTGTAGATCCGACTGAAACTACACACCATGATCAGGCAAGCTTGCCTCTAGACACTGCTGATGTTCAACTCAATCCATGGTATGGTAATAGGTTTCTAAGTATAACCACCTTAGCATGTGGTGGCGTGCAAGTCTGTAAAAACTTTAGAAAGTACACTAGTGTCAAAAACGCTCTTATATTATGGGACGGGGGGAGTAACTCCCATGTGCATGCCTACAACCAGTTTGCATAAATGCTGAATTAACACTGTTTTATGCAGGGCTAGCTGATGCACCTAAACTGAGAGAGGAAGTCTGCGCCTGGGAAGAAGAGCAGGGCAAAAGATTTTTCCGTGATGCTAATCGCTTGAAAGGAAAACTGTGCACTGAAGCAGTGGGCCGCCCACATTTGTCCGCAGGGACTTCCCATGCGGCAGGTATTCGAGTTACTCCTGTACCTAACGCTTCGGTTATCAGAGTCATCTTTTCTTATGTATTTTGGTCTGAAAGGTGCTGCTGCTGCCGCCGCTGAGGCGGACTCGTCGAGCTCACCTTCCGATCACTCCAGCAAGGATCCCGACTTTGATCCATCCGATGACTCTGAGCAAGAAGTCCAGTCTCGCGCTTGAATCTGCCCCCCCCCCCCCCCCCCCCCCCCCCGCAACCATGTCTTGATTGGAGTCATGATTACGACATGTTCCTCTGTTGTGTTGATGTACGAACTACATGTAGATATAACAACAAAGCGCGGCGGTGACAAACCTGTTGGTGAGAAAACTAGAGGCTGTACGGACCAAAGGATGGCCTTAAACAACACACTCGTTACGTTTTCCTTTGTGTTTTTTTAGTGGAGTGTCTGGCCATGTTTGGATCACTGCCTGCGGCTGCCGAGCCACACATGGGGCGTGCCTTCCAGCCACTCCAAACCATTTCTCCCTACGTTCCAAAATGAATAAGGCGCGCATGCATTCTAAATTTCAACTTTGACTCAAACTCTAAATTAGACGAGCCAAATATAGATTATATCTGATAAAAATTATACCACTGAATTTGTATTGAAACTAAGTTTTTTGTATAATTTTGTAGTCACCAAAAAATATATACTATTGATCAAAGTTGACTTTTAGGATGCGTGCACACCTTATTCAATGGAATGTGGAAGTATAAGCTTATCCCAGAGTGGCGGCCGATTCGTTCGTGGCATGCCGCAGTTTAGCGTGGCAACTTGAGGATCCAGTCCAAACACGCCTTTGTGTTATGGGACTTTTCATTTGTATCCTTAACTTGAATCCACTACTTAGAGTTACTTCTAATTTCGGAGCATGTTCAAATTTGTCCCATTGCCGTCAAAATCTGGACGTTTGCTGGACATTTTGCCCCTAACACCACGTGTCACTTATGGGTGGGGCCCACTCATCAAAAATATAAGCAACTACTGTTTTTGGTCGTTGTCATCGTCATTTTTATAGAAAACTCCTTGACTTTTATGAAAATAAACACGCAGTCCAGTAAATCTATATCTATAACAATATAAAAAGATCCAAACCATCTCGACCGTCAAATCATGTTATCTAGCGGTTTAAATCGCTTCAATGTTGAGCACCAAACACGTTTAACGCTCTAATTACCCATCATTGCCATTGGCTATAAACACGTTTTGACTCAATGCTATCCTATGAAATCTGCCATGTAATTATTATCCTGTCATTTCCGTGAAAAAAATGATTGATATCTTACCAAATACCAATGTGCAACAAATATATCTGCCTAATATAACGTGCAACTAATATCCTATCTAATATAAATATATCTACCTAATATACCAATCTGCCATGTAATTTTTCGTCGCTTGAAAGAAAAAACACCCCCGAATCGAGCGACCGCATCTCCCACCCCATCTCGATGCGCCGCCTCGCCGCCGCCGGCCCGCATCCTCCGCCACGCCATCCTCCGCCGCGCCGTGCTGCCGTCCTCCCCGCACCCGGCCTGCCTCCTGTCCGCCGCGCCATCCTCCCTGCGCCATCCGGGTCCTCCGCGCGCGGTTCGCCGACGCCGAGGCCCAGGCCGCCGCGCTCCGGGCCTGCACCGGTCGGCTCGAGCACGCGCCGCCGACCGCGACGGGCTGCTCAACACGCTCCTCGCTGCCATGGGCAACGGCCGAGAGGAGGAGGAGGACACGCAGGAGGCAGGGCAGCGTCAGAATCGCGCGCGTTGGATCCGGCCGATGGTTACGGCGACACGGACGCGGAGGCTCTGGCCGCGGTCGCCGCGCTCTATGCCCCGCCCCTGCTCGCCGAGCCCTGCCTCTCCGGATCTCCAGCCATGTATGCTGCCGGGGACCCTGCAGGTCCAAGCTCGTCGGCGAGGGGGAGCGCAGACAGCAGCCTAGCCCGTCAGTAACATGGCAGTAGGCCTCTTCTCCCCTTCCCAGTTTACAGCAGCGTGCCACACTTTCTCAGGCTCCTGTCCCCGTCGTCAGCACACCGATTCAGAGGTAGAGGCTGACTTGCAGCTCGTGGACACAGAGGAGGAAGCCTAAGATCAATCTCAAAAGCTGTTATCACTGTTCTCAGCCAGCGATGCATAGGGGAATTGTTTGCTCATCTATGTGTTAAAATCTGGACCTTTTCATCAACGACTTCAACAAGGACGAGATCAAGCTGCATCTGCGCTGCTCTGTCCACCACAACAATTTTGGAATGCATTAACTTTTATCTGCCCAGGTTGAATCCTTCATTCCTCATTCTCATCCTTATTTCTTGATGTTGGGCAAGACACTCTAGATGAGTTGCTAACTTCAAAAGGCTTCAGTTCTAACTAGAAGAAATTTCCCTTAGGAATATTTTATCAGTTCAACTGGTGTTACAATAAAAGCAAGAAAGTGATGCAAGTTCTTTGGGATATATGCACCGGAAAATATATGAACACTGTTGGCCCAAAATCACAGGGCCCACTAAATTGTTGTCCATTTGGCCTCATGATTTTAATGATAATTGTTCTACCATGAAATCTTTCTTCCGCTAGCATTTCAACAGTACTGTGTGCTGTAGCCATATACATCTGAATCATTGGATAATAAGAGTTTCCTCCTATGCCATGCATCCGGTGTAGCGCTCCAGTGAGAAATAATCAATGGTGTACTTATCCCCTTTACATGTTCTTTATTGACATTTTTTACATTGAATTCTAAGCTAAGTGCTTAGTCTTTTGTTACTTGCAGGCAGGAACATGAGCATGCATTTCTGGGAGTTCGCAAGAAGGCGTTGACCCCCTTATATATATTGCTGCTCTCTGCCAGAAACCAAATAAATAACACTTCATGATGCTGCTCACTGATCGATACTAAATATATGGCTTGTTCTCGAGGATTGTTATCACTTTTTGATTCATATGGAATTTGAGGATATGGATGACACTGGTTTGTTTCTCTTTCACTAATAAAATTCTGTCCACCATTAGCTTACGGGCAATGCTCCAGATCCACATGAACATGCCTGAGTAAATGCTCTTTATGGTTCCATGTTCTTATGTAATAAGACTTGATGTGTTTTATCTTCCAATAATTCAGACACGGGCCTTCCAACTTGATACAAGCTACTGACAAGAGTTAGAGGGTCAGGTTTGATATTATTATTTGTTGTATGACTATTTGTTCTCATTATGGCACACCTTATTTATCTTTTATTAGTTATTACATAGTTTGTCTATATTACTCGAAACATAATTATACTGCGTACATTTAGTGGATACTGTTGAGTAAAAACAAAATTCGAACTTCAAATTACATACTGGATTTAGATTGTTTCCTTAGAAACGAAGAGTTCTTTTTTTGATGAAAATGCCAGATTGGCTTTTCATTCATGAAGAAGGGGTGTAGTACAAAGTGTTTCTCAAAAATACAGGGTAGTACAGCTGCATACGAACTGTATGCAGGAAACATACAGTGGAACAGAACTGAAGCATCTCTAATCTGGCTCCCTTGGTTTTTGAATCAGCTGGTTAAAACCCAAGATATCTTTTGCGGTTCCCAGTAGTTGTTTACTAGAGGTATCCATGATCCTTTAGAAATTAGAAGTGTTAGCAAAACAAAGTGGAACTGAACTGAAGCTATTTCCATTAGTATTGTCTACGTCTCCTTGACCTTTCATGGGAATCTGATGTAACCATCCTGCAACCTGCAATACTATAGATGATATGCAGAGAAGATTTCAATATTACTTATTACTGCCTTAGTACCATGCCGTTCTTCTCTACATAAATCATTTATAAAGCTGTAGGAGGAGCTCAGCTTACATATCTGAATATCCAACCAATTGCCTTACCACTAATTAGTTGCCACACTGCAACTACTGACAGTGGATACTGACATCTTATTCTCTTGGTAGAGTTCAAAACAACATGAATCAAGCTGATGAAATTCAGTTGTATTTTTTTCTTTTCCGACCATGTAGTTTTTTAAACTGCTCTGAAGGTCCTTTCATATGTAATTAAGCTCACACGCAAACGTCCTTGTACGTACTATAGAATCATATGCTGACAATATTGAACTTTTCTGTTGTAGTAAGAATATCAAGCGTTGTTTTGTCATTGGTGTTTCAGTTTGTCGGTTACAGGTATATCATTCCAATATTCATACTATAGGAGTTGTTGTCAGGGAGTGCGAGAGGGGCAGCAGAGTGGCCAGTGAGGGGAGCACCATCACGGGAGATGTGTTCATACAACGCAACGTCGAGGAGATGTCGACGACCTCCGTGGATGAGCGGTGGTTGTGAGAGTTTTCCGAGGAAGGCCCACTCGATCATGGAGTGGCTATCGCTGCAGAAGGCGACGCTAGCAACAGAGGCAGCCATCCATTTGTGCCACCATCAATAACAACGTTGTAACAAGCATGGCTCTGCACTGGTGAGTAGAACTCTTCCTCCAAATCAAATCCAACTATTGGATTAAGATGTTCTAAAATTTGTTGCCTCACTGCCTCATCTGTGTCCATATCTCTGTTGGGAATTTGCAGGTTGCTGAAGCAGTAGAGTGGCTTATGTCATGTAGGCAACTGGTGGCTACAAGGATCCGTATGTAAACATGGTGTGTGAAATTTGTGCTACACAGGAATGGAATTGCCAATTTACAAAATATAATATGCATGTTTGGTTGATGATTACTTGGGGTAGCCGAATAAAACTTGGAACCAGTATAACTTCAGTGTGGCTATGAAAATTTTAGATGGAGTTAGTGGTTTGTTACCTATTGGAGTAACAAATTCCAGTTACCCAGTAGAAAGCAAGGTGAATTGGAAATCAATTATCAAATCTCCTTTATAGGCTTTTGCTAAAGAGAGAAACTGAGAGATACTAATATCCTGGTTTCATTGAAGCTTATTTGTCGTCTTGAATCCCGATTTGGACAAGAACTCCCCCATGATCCTTGAATCCCTGTAAAGCAGCATTGTGCATTGCTATTGGATGACGCCGTGGATTGTGGGCGTAGAGTGGAGGTTGCATCACATGCTCAACGTTGTGTCAAAGGACTTGCATAGCCCACAGGGATGTGGTGGTGTTCATAGTGGATGGGCATGTCATAAGTTTTTCTCCCGTTGCAACGCACAGGCATATTTTCTACTAGTATATAAAAAAACCCTTTCTCTCACCCTCTCTCTCCCCTCTTCACTTCCGCTCCCCCAAATGCTCCATTCCTAGCTATTGGTGCCGTCCCTGTGACTGTGAGGTTCGCCTCGTCCGCTGGGCATGGACATCCCGTGCTTCCCTGGACATGCTTTATTGTGTGGGTGCTCCAGAGGCTCCCGCGAGCAAGCTTCTGCGCATGTGCGCACGCCTTCCCGCCTCTGCAGCTTGCTCGAGGCGCATCGCCGCTGTTCCCGAGCTCACGCCGGAGTGTAAGCTCCGGTTGTGAGGCTGACTGTGGCCCATACTGTTTGCATAATTAGGATCAGCGCTAATGAAACTATATGAGGTAAACGTAGCTAAGCAGTGGACCCCCACACTTAATTAACACAATGTATTTACATTCTAAAATAAACAAGTCACTAAAAAGTTTTTTTTTGTTTTTTCTAGTTTGGCCCCACATGTTAGTGTGTGAGAGAGAGGGCGTGGGAGTAAGAGTTTTTTTTTCATTTTTTAGAGTGGGTCCCACCTGTAAGTGACATGTGGAGTCAGGGAAAAAATGTCCAACAAACATCCAGATAGCGGTCAAAGCCCTTTGACTAGACGGTAACGACACGAAAGGTTATTTCTATAAGTGCATTTAACGGCAGAGGGACAAGTTTGAGCATGCTTCGAAATTAGGGTTAAATCTGAGTAATGGAGAGTTAGGGACACAAATGTAAAAGTCCCTTGTGTTATTAGAGTATCTACAACCGGATGGGGCAGATCCGCCCCTCCCCCTCCCCCCACCCCCCCGACACCAATGTCGCTCCTCATTTGTATTTCCAGACAATCGCACTTCCCATATGCCAACCCTTATATCCATGCATGTCCATCATATAACACAAATTAATCATCAATTGGACAAAACAAAATAAGCCATAATTGTTTTGAGCAAACACAGCGGGGAAGGTCCCCACAGTAACTCGCTAATATTTTTGAATAATACATTTTTTTATTAATTTTCAAAATATTACGTCTATTTTTTATTTTCAAAAAATAATACATAGTCGGCCATCTGTTGGCCGACTGGACCTTATCGTCCTACAGGAAGCCGACATGGCGGCTATAGGGAGGCCGATTGGGCTCCTACCTCCTGTCGGCCGCTGGTCTTAGCTTGCTAATTGGCTTACCGCAGGCCGACTGGGACTAATTGTCCTACTGTAGGCCGACTGGAGCTAATTGGCTTCCCGTCTGCATCGTCGAAGGGCAAGAGTTCTTCATCGTCGAAGGGCAAGAGTTCCGTATCGTCGAAGGGCAAGAGTTCTACATCGACGAAGGATGGCGATGATGATTTCATGTAGTTTTTAAGCTGTATGTTGTAAGTTCAGTCCTACCTACCGTTTAATTCAGATGTAGTTGTATCCAGTTGTTTGTACTATCTTATTGTAAGAAATTATGTTCTATCTAAATATGATGTTGTAGTTTGGATAACAGAGTACTAAAATAGAGTAGGCTTATGTCTCATACATAAGTACATAGTCATTTGTCTCATACATAGAATAGATATAAGTCTCATACATAAGTAGATAGTCATGTCTCTACTGATAGAGAGAAGCGTCACTGACGACGTTTGCCATGGCGCTGAGGCGGTGCTTGAGGCGTCGATCATCCAAACCTGTGGGGTGGCCTAATGTTATGAGGAGGAATCTTAGACCTGTCCTGCTCATACTGTGTATCCTATGTGGGTTCTGGTGGTTGAGTTGAATACATGTCCATCCACTGTGTGTGCTGCGACATGTAATCCTGTATGTTCTCCTCGGCCTACAGGAAGCCAATTAGCTCCAGTTGGCCTACAGTAGGACAATTAGTCCCAGTCGGCCTGCGGTAAGCCAATTAGCTCTAGTCGGCCTACAGGTAGCCGACAGGAGCTAAAACCAGCGGCCGACATGAGGTAGGAGCCCGAGCCCAATCGGCCTCCCTATAGTCACCAGGGCGCCTATCGGCTTCCTGTAGGACGACAAGGTCCAGTCAGCCAACAAAAGGCCGACTATGTATTATTTTTAAAAAATAAAAAATCGACGTAATATTTTTGAAAATTAATAAAAATGTATTATTTAAAAAAATCAGCCTGTAACTCTATTTTCACTAATATGGTGAGAGAGTTACAAAAGGCTATAAAAAGATATGATCAAGGAAGACAAATCTACAAGTAATCTAGTCATGTCAACATCCCTTCTTTCAAGCTAGGTTTTGCCTTTTTGATGATCATATCAAAATGTTCCTTAAAGCTTGAGACACAAAAAGCCATGCTCTTTACTTTGTGATCAAAGATGTTGTTGTTTCTATGTTTCCATAGGCTCCAGCAACCTACAATTAAGCATTCCTTGAAACAATTGACATTATTCTGCCTCTTTCCATCCATGAGCATATTTATGAGTTCATAATCTGTGTTCCATTGCAAACCAATGGTTAGCAAAAAATACTGACTGAAATCACAACCGAAGAATAAATGGAGCAAGTGTTCGTTAGGCTCATCATCACATAGCACACATCTGCTTGTCTCGATGTAGAAGTTTTTCCTCCTAAGTAGGTCTCGGGTGTTCAGTCTCTCCTGTAGTAATAGCTAGAAGAAAAAATTCTGCTTGGCCAAAGTGCATGATTTCCATATCCATTGGAATGGTTTTGGGGCATCAGTAGGATTTCCAATATATTCTAAGTATATTCTTTGGTTGGAATATTTAGTTCCACCCCAATAAAACTGCCAGGAATCATGAGAGTCCTGATTGGCTCTGTTATTAATCAATATCCTTAGGTTATTGCTTTGTTGGAAAACAACGGAAGATATTTGCAGGTGGAACATCTCATATAAACTCCTATAATCTAGGTTACTCGCATAGGCAAGAGTAATGTGTGTATTTTTTGCATATGAGAATAACTGGGGCATCATGTTGACCAAGGGTTCTGAAGGAAATATTCCCTAAAGGCAATAATAAAGTTGTTATTTATATTTCCTTATATCATGATAAATGTTTATTATTCATGCTAGAATTGTATTAACCGGAAACTTGATACATGTGTGAATACATAGATAAAACACAGTGTCCCTAGTATGCCTCTACTAGACTAGCTCGTTAATCAAAGATGGTTAAGTTTCCTGACCATAGACATGTGTTGTCATTTGATGAACGGGATCACATCATTAGGAGAATGATGTGATGGACAAGACCCATCCGTTAGCTTAACATAATGATCGTTAAGTTTTATTGCTATTGCTTTCTTCATGACTTATACATATTCCTTTGACTATGAGATTATGTAACTCCCGAATACCGGAGGAAAACCTTGTGTGCTATCAAACGTCACAACGTAACCGGGTGATTATAAAGATGCTCTACAGGTGTCTCCAAAGGTGTTTGCTGAGTTGGCATAGATCAAGATTAGGATTTGTCACTCCGTGTATCGGAGAGGTATCTCTGGGCCCTCTCGGTAATACACATCATGATAAGCCTTGCAAGCAATGTGACTAATGAGTTAGTTGCAGGATGATGTATTACGGAACGAGTAAAGAGACTTGCCAGTAACGAGATTGAACTAGGTATGAAGATACCGACGATCGAATCTCGGGCAAGTAACATACCGATGACAAAAGGAATGACGTATGTTGTCATTGCGGTTTGACCGATAAAGATCTTCGTAGAATATGTAGGAACCAATATGCGCATCCAGGTTCCGCTGTTGGTTATTGACCGGAGATATGTCTCGTTCATGTCTACATAGTTCTCGAACTCGTAGGGTCCGCACACTTAACATTCGATGACGATTTGTATTATGAGTTATGTGTTTTGGTGACCGAAGATTGTTCGGAGTCCCGGATGAGATCACGGACATGACGAGGAGTCTCAAAATGGTGGAGAGGTAAAGATTGATATATTGGACGATAGTATTCGGACACCGGAAGTGTTTCGAAATGTATCAGGTACATATCGGAGTAAGGGGGTGGGGGGTTACCGAAACCCCCCGGGGGAAAGATATGGGCCATAGGAGGGAGGCAAGGCAGCCCACAAGGGGTGGCGCGTGCCCCCCATGGGGAGTCCTAATTGGACTAGGGGAGGGGGCGCGGCCCCCCTTTCCTTCTCCTCCTCCCTCTCCTTCATCCTTTCCCCTTCCGGTAAAAGGAAGGGGGGGGAGGGGCGAATTGGACTAGGAGGCCAAGTGGGACTCCTCCCACTTGGCGCACCCCTAGGCCGGACTCCTCCCTCTCCCTCCTTTATATACGAGGGCGGGGGGGGGGGGACCTCTAAGGCACATCAATTGTTCTTAGCCGTGTGCGGTGCCCCCTCCACCGTTTACTCCTCCGGTCATATTGTCATAGTGCTTAGGCGAAGCCCTGCGCGGGTCACTTCACCATCACCGTCACCACGCCGTCGTGCTGACGAAACTCTCCCTCGACACTTTGCTGGATCAAGAGTCCGAGGGACGTCATCGAGCTGAACGTGTGTAGAACTCGGAGGTGCCGTACGTTCGGTACTTGGTCGGTTGAATCGAGAAGACGTTCGACTGCATCAACCGCGTTAAATTAACGCTTCCGCTTTCGGTCTACGAGGGTACGTGGACACACTCTCCCCCTCTCGTTGCTATGCATCTCCTAGATAGATCTTGCGTGAGTGTAGGAAAATTTTGAAATTGCATGCTACGTTCCCCAACAGTGGCATCCGAGCCACGTCTATGCGTAGATGATATGCACGAGTAGAAAACAAAGAGTTGTGGGCGATGATAGTCATACTGCTTACCACCAACGTATTATTTTATTCGGCGGTATTGTTGGATGAATCGGCCCGGACCAACCTTACATGACCACGTTCATGAGACCGGTTCCACCGGCAGACATGCAACTTGTTTTGCATAAAGGTGGCTGGCGGGTGTCTGTTCTCCAACTTTAGTTGAATCGAATTTGACTACAACCGGTCCTTGTTGAAGGTTAAAACAACAAACTTGATGAAACATCGTTGTGGTTTTGATGCGTAGGTAAGAACGGTTCTTACTAGATGTAACGCCCCGAGACCGACGCTCCAGAAGACTTCCATGTATTTCGTTGTCGCCGTGTGATTTATTTATTTGTTGCATTCATCATTGCATCATCCGCATTGCATCCGCATGTTTTCTCAAAACTCTTAGTTCGTTCGTAGTTGCCGCGTCTCTCCGTTGTCCGTTCCGAGACCAACCGGGTTTTTCGAGTCCCTCTTGTCTGGCCGCTTAATCTCTTTGCTTAGTGCTCAAACCCCTCGCTTGCTCGTCCGAAACTTCCCCGAACTCGATCCGGGCGGTCATGACCAGTGCGTCCGGATCATCCCCAAACATTCCTACGAGCAGAGCAGAGTAGCTTCGCTTGTCCCGCACGAGCGCCTTGACCCTGCCTCGCTCGCGTTGACCGCGCCTCCAGCGCGCCAGGCCGCTGCCCAGCAGCGCCCCAAGCCCTCTGGTGAGAAGCCCAGATCCAGTGCCCCGCCTTACACTAATGGGCCAGCCAGTTTCAGCCCGTGGACGTTTTTTTCCAGTTCTGGACGATTTGCTAATTATCCAGAGTTTTACTGTTTTACTGAAAAGTCCCTCTAGATCATGCATATAATAACTCCACAACCATGCATCATATTAAAATGTCTTAAATATGTAAAATGCTCAGAAATTTGTGTAGTTTAATAATATGCCGCTTTCATCCATGTTTAAAATGTTTAAATGTGCTGTTTGAATTAATTTGCATAAATAGCATGTTAAAATGAATTATTTCATAACTAATTAACCGTAGCTCCAAATTAAATGTTCTTTAGATGTAAATGGGGTAGAAAAATGCCTAGTTTAACATGGTGCACCTATCTTGCATGTTTAACGACAATAAAATATGCTTTAGGACAGAACAGCACCAAATCTAAAATATGGACATGAGGATTTCCAGAGTTGTTGTTTGTTGTTCCGGCCTCATTTAAACTTGCCTAAATAGTTAGTTTACTTATGCTTCACCTCTTGCCATGTTTAACAACATTTAATATTGTTGGGTACATAACCGAGAGAGAACTAAATGAGTCATGTGGTGTTTCATCAATATGCAAGTCGTTGCATATTGAGCTCCACTTAATTTGTAGTGTTGTTTGTTGCACTTTGCCATGCCATGCTCATTAAATCGGACATGCATCATACTTGATTGTGCATCATGCCATGATTATGCTTGGTTGTTTACCATGTTGTTTGCTTCTTTCCGGTTTGCTTCTCTTGTTAGCTTCGGTTTCATTCCGGAGTTGTGAGGATTCGTTCGACTACGTCCGTTTGTCTTCTTCATGGGCTCGTTCTTCTTCCTTGCGGGATCTCAGGCAAGATGACCATACCCTCGAAATCACTTCTATCTTTGCTTGCTAGTTGTTCGCTCTATTGCTATGCCGCGCTACCTACCACTTGCTATATCATGCCTCCCATATTGCCATGTCAAGCCTCTAACCATCCTTTCCTAGCAAATCGTTGTTTGGCTAAGTTACCGCTTTTGCTCAGCCCTTCGTATAGCGTTGCTAGTTGCAGGTGAAGCTGAATTTTGTTCCATGTTGGAACATGGATATGTTGGGATATCACAATATCTCTTATTTTAATTAATGCACCTATATACTTGGTAAAGGGTGGAAGGCTCGGCCTTATGCCTGGTGTTTTGTTCCACTCTTGCCGCCCTAGTTTCTGTCATACCGGTGTTATGTTCCTTGATTTTGTGTTCCTTACGCGGTTGGGTGTTATGGGAACCCCTTGACAGTTCGCTTTGAATAAAACTCCTCCAGCAAGGCCCAACCTTGGTTTTACATTTGCCTACCTAAGCCTTTTTCCCTTGGGTTTTCGTGAGCCCGAGGGTCATCTTTATTACCCCCCCGGGCCAGTGCTCCTCTGAGTGTTGGTCCGAACTAGAGTCCTTTGCAGCGCCTCCTCGGGAAAACTTGAGGTCTGGTTTTAGTTGTACGGAGTGCTCATCCGGTGTGCCTTGAGAACGAGATACGTGCGACTCCTATCGGGATTTGTCGGCACATCGGGCGGCTTTGCTGGTCTTGTTTTACCATTGTTGAAATGTCTTGTAACCGGGATTCCGAGACTGATCGGGTCTTCCCGGGAGAAGGAATATCCTTCGTTGACCATGAGAGCTTGTGATGGGCTAAGTTGGGACACCCCTGCAGGGTTTAAACTTTCGAGAGCCGTGCCCGCGGTTATGTGGCAGATGGGAATTTGTTAATGTCCGGTTGTAGAGAACTTGACATTTGACTTAATTAAAATGCATCAACCGCGTGTGTAGCCGTGATGGTCTCTTTTTGGCGGAGTCCGGGAAGTGAACACGGTCTTGTGTTATGTATGAACGTAAGTAGCTTCAGGATCACTTCTAGCTTCTTGACTGTCGGTGTCAAAACCGGCGGATCTCGGGTAGGGGGTCCCGAACTGTGCGTCTAGGATCGATGGTAACAGGAGATGGGGGACACGATGTTTACCCAGGTTCGGGCCCTCTCTATGGAGGTAATACCCTACTTCCTGCTTGATTGATCTTGATGAATATGAGTGTTACAAGAGTTGATCTACCTCGAGATCATATGTTGTGGTCTAAGCCCTAGAGGTATGATGAGTAATGTCATAATGATCTAGCATATATCATCTATATATCGACTAGCCTGGCCTCGGCTTATGTAATGCACCAGAGGCCTAGGTTTACAGGAGTCCTAGCCGAATACGCCGGTGGAGAGGAGTCCTTGTCTTGATCACCAAGTCTTGTGGAATCTTCCTTGTACATGTCATCGGCAGTCCGAACTGGCCCATAAGTATTCGGCCCTGGGGTCCTCGGCCCAATCCAACTGATCGGGAGACGACGTGGTGAGTACCCCTACTCCAGGACACCGTCAGTAGCCCCCTGAACCGGTCTTCAAGTTGGGGACGCTCCTCGATTCTTCCGAACTGTTCTTCATCTTCGGTCATCGGTCTTGAAAACTGGTTCAACAAATCCTCTCATCTTCAGTCATGAGGATCGCCGAAGTGAATCCGGAAAGTTTACACGTCGGGTATCCGAGGAGCCCTTTTAAGTTCTCAGCCTTTATCAATGCCTTGTTATATTTTACGCCACACCTCGGGTTTGAAGTGTTTCCCGTGCGGCGGTGTCTTCTCACATCCGAGCTCCAACGCCGGACTGTATTCGAGGTATCTTTCGCAACCGAGCACACACGCCGGACTGCTTCCGAGCTCCAACGCCGGATTGTATCCAAGCCCCCACGCCAGACTATGTCCAAGCTCCAACACCGGACCGTATCCGAGCTCCAACGCCGGACTATATCCGAGGTGTCATAGAACACCCCGGTTCAAAAAAGTTGAAGGAGTTTAGCCGAGCTTAATGCCGGAAATGCCCTCTATGGAGCCAGCCATTCAAATCCGAGCTTTATGCCGGACTACCTCCAAGGTGGTGCACCACCTCGGGCTTGGGCTGATTGTTTACGGATTTTATTTCCGATGCGTGTAAATTTATTCGCTGTCAACATGTATAACTAGTAGCCCTCAAGGTGTGTGTCGGTCTAAAACCCGAGATGCACCTGAAGGAAAACATGAAACCGCTGATCCTAGTAGCCCCTGAGACTCAGGTCGATGCGCGAAATCGGCCTGAGGATCAACTCCTAGCTCGGTAGCACACGTAGGAATAGAAACGCAGTGTAATATATTAGAGATAATAGTGATCGGCGAACGGGCCCTTGAGAGAGGGTCTTTGAAAAGTTGCCGTAATATATTTAGCTTGACGCCGGATAGGTCCAAATGGTACCTATTGTTATCCGAAGATACGTTTGCCCATAGTTCGGTCAAGCCGAACACTTGGCAGTTGGAATTTTCTGCATTGAAATAGGCAATGCAGTAGCCCCCGAGACACTGGTCGGGTGGCAACACCGGAGCAGGGGATCGATGTGTCCCTTTTAATATTTATAAATAATGAGCACGAAGCCCAGCAGCCCCCGAGCCTTATTATGGGCACAGGTGGCCGAATTAAGGATCGATATCCATTTGAATTTTTTTTTGCTTGTGTGTAACACAAACTTCTCGGAAAGAGAATGAATATCTCATAAAGGAGTTAGAGCTAACAAAAGCTGAGCTCGCCAAGGTAGGCCTCAAGGGGCTCAAAAGAAAGGAAACTAATGCCAATAAGGAACTATGGGAGCGTTATGTCAGCTGCTCGGGCGTCTCAAAGAGACTGTGCTATTGACTCTTTAAAAGATTGGCGGAGAAAAAATTGATTTTTGCTCACCATTTATGTGTAATGATTCTATGTACCCAAGTACTTTACATCATTAATGCACGGATCCACATTGTACAAAACTTTGTTGACCGACCATCGGCTTCAACCTCTTCGGCCAGTAGCCGAGGAGTGTTTTCCTACTTTATATAGCCGTGATAAGGGCGAAGATTTATGGAAAACAAGGCAATCCGGCCATACGGTTTTATAAACAAAGGTACGCAGAGAGATATGTTATATTACTTTTTAACGTAAGAAACATCTTCCAAAGAAAATAGTCCCGCTATCGGTTCCTTTCTTTGGGTTGTTATGCCGACCATGATCATGAAACCTCACCTCCGATCAATGCGGGAGGAAAATATTGAGGATTTAGTTAGGGGAAAGTTCCCGAACTCTATGGTATTAATAAACCAAAATTTTCACTTCCGTCGTTGCCGACCAATGTGATCCTTTAAGATTGCTAGCTTTCGGCTTCACCCAGTCTGAGGTACTTACTCGGATGACCCGGTAGTAACAATCGCAGAGGTGCTCCCTTTACCACCTAGCCGAACAATCGGGAACGTAGGGGTAAGCACAGGAGCCAGGCAACCCAGCTTGGCCAAAATCTTAAGTCAAATTGATGCATATTTATGGCTTTATAACGATAATTACAGAAGGCAGCGCTTGTATACTGAATACAAATACTGGTGATATATGTTTATTTTATGTATAATGATTGTATGTACCGAAGTACTTATATCATATCTGTGTTCGCCCGAACTTTAAACGCGTCTTAACCGACCGTCGGCTTCTCCCTCTTCGGTCAAGGGCCGAAGAGTGTTATGTACTCCACCTGTCGAGTATATCGGCAGTGTTTCCGATAACCAGGCAACCAGGCCATAAGGCTGTAACAGACAAAGCGCGCTCAGGGAACTTATGCTATATTACAGACGAAGTGTAAGAAGCATCTTCGAAGAAAATAGTACCCCCACCGATACCTTTCTTCGGTGCTCATTATTACTATGAGACTTGTGCAATAGATTTTTTGTACTCATGAGTTCCGTTGTGTGCCGACCATGATTGAAAACAATAAGAGCGCTAGCTTTCGGCTTCACCCAGTCTGAGGTCAGAGCTCGGATGACCCGGTCGTGACAATCGCAGAGGTGCTCCCTTTACTCCCTAGGCGAACAATCGGGAGCGTAGGGGTAAGCACAGGAGCCAGGCAACCCAGCTTGCGGAACACTTAAGTCAATATGGTGCATATTGTGGCGTAATACACAAACAAGGAACGAAGCCGTACAAGTATAATCATATGCAAGAGGAAAAGCTTCATGAAGGAAGCCCCCAAGTAAACAGGGTATTTGAATTTGTGCGTCACAAACAAAGTTTTGACAAGGAAGTATGACGCTTGGTCGAACCGAAAAAAATTAAAACCGAAAGTTTTTGAGCTTGAAAGCGACTTAGCTTGTTAATGTGTTTGGTATTGATGACGCGGTCCAAGCTTGATGCGGGACAAAGTTCCATCCCCAAGCCGGTCCCAAGGTGGCGGAGCGAAGAACTCGGCACTCCGAAGTGGTGGCATAGCACGGCCAAAGCGGGCCGGCAGAGTGACGCTGAAGCCCCCGGTGCGGGTTAATGAAGTGTTGACGAAGCCTCCCGTCCAGCCGAGGAGACAGCACTGCCCAACTCGATTCATTTACCTGTGCACAAAAAATAGTGCAAACCGGAGATAATGGTAATAATGATGAATAAAATTGTTGCATAATAAATAATTTATGCAAAGTCAGTAATAAAAGAAGTATGGCCTGTGCGCCGAACACTCGGTGAGGTAGAGCTCTCTCGGTGATGCCGAAGTCCCCGAGGCAACCGAACACGTCGGTATGGCAACACGACAAACAAGGTGATCACGCAAGCCGATTTATGCCAATTTGAGACAGCGGCGTTGGCTTGCCGAAGCGACCGCGTAACGCAGTCGAAGTCGATCACCTACACGCATAAAATAGTGCAGTCCAAAAAGAATAATATATATGAAATCCTTGCGTAATTGCTTTTCGCAAAAATAATTTATTTAAAGAGATGTGGCCTGGCGCCGAAGTCAATGTTGATGCAGAGCGTCGGCGTGACGCGATGAAAGCGTGGCAAAAGCCCGAATTCACATGCCGGTCCGAGTTCCGGATTCGGCGTTTGCCGGACTATATACGGAAACTGACCGTACCACCGCGTGACCGTCGATAATGCGGCCGCCATTTGACAGGCCTGCGTAGAGATGATGGAACAAACCAGAGTAATAATTCTTTGGGGAGAATAAACCCAAACAAGCAAAAATTACTGGGATAAATAGCACCTGGTTTATTTATTGTAGCAATCCGAAGAAAGGTGACTCCCAAAATTGGGACTCAATCCGCACACCCATTGCCTGATGGGTGATAAAGCGCCGGCATGGCGATGCTGGCAAAGGTTGGCTTGCCGAGACAAAGCCCTCGGTCCAGCTAATCGTGACGAAGCTGGTCGGCTGGTGACGCCAAAGTCACCGGAGTAGGTTGATGAAGAGATGATGAAGCCCCCGGTCTAGCCGAGGTGTTGGAGCAGCTCGACGAAGAGATGCCGGAGTCTACATGTCAGCCGATGTGTCGAAACAGGTCGGCGTGTTTGATGATGATTTGAAGAAGAGGGAGCATGGTGATGCCGACGCAGGTCAAGACTTGTGACGCGATCGCCGCTAGCTTGATGAAGCTACTGCGTGGCGATGCCGGTGTGCCCGCTTCGTGTAATCTGTGGGGCAGCGATGTTGATGATGATTTATCCTTTGCGATGCCGCACTCTTGTTCGGCTTGCCGAGATGATGATCGAAGGAGTAGAGCTCGGCTCAATAAAGCGGCGACGTGTCTAGCGCAGGTCGGCAGCCGTGTAGCAATACTGCCGGACTGTTTTGACACCAGCGTGATGGTGAAGATTACCTTGGAGGAGGCTTAAAATTTGGTGGGTACGTGTTTAAAAACAACGCGCAATACCCTAGAAAAAAATTCCTTCAAAAGGGGTGTCCGATATCCCGTTCATGAAGAAACATGAACTTGGGCCGGATTCGTATTCACGCAGAAAAAGGATCCAAAAATCGTTGTGCTCATCGGAGGTTTCCCGGAGTTTGAACGGTCGGATCGAGCTGAAATTTTGAGGGGTGGTAGATATAGGAATTCCGCAGCCGATCAATGGTTGGATCTTCCAAAGGACGTCCAAGATAGATGCTGGACGCCACGCTCCAAACTCGTGCAGATTCTCGTCCAGATTCGAAACGGCTCCGGTATATCATAGATTGCCAGAGATTCCTCCATCGGAACTCGATGAAATTTTGCATGGTTGTTGTAGACTCAATTCCGCACAATCCCACCGAAGCAATCATCAAAGCGATACTCAAGGAGGCGGTGGCGGCAGATACGAGTTCGCTGTCCAGAAAAACAACACGGTCGCTCGAGGGCTATGTTGACGTTGAGCCCCCGAGCTCCATGGATGATTCCTCCATGATCTTGATAGAGATCAGAGTTGATGTTTGATGAAGGCCCTCATCCGAACATGGTGATCCGAACATGGGGCGCAGTTCTTGGTCGAACCAAGGTGACCAGTCGAGCTGGTGACGAAGATGGCGAAGTCGCAGTTGATCTGCAGGCGAGCCATCGATCTTTCGCCGAACACACAGCGGAACTCTCAATGAAAGCACCAATGTCGGTGTCAAAACCGGTGGATCTCGGGTAGGGGGTCCTGAACTGTGCGTCTAGGATCGATGGTAACGGGAGACGGGGGACACGATGTTTACCCAGGTTCGGGCCCTCTCTATGGAGGTAATACCCTACTTCCTGCTTGATTGATCTTGATGAATATGAGTGTTACAAGAGTTGATCTACCTCGAGATCATATGTTGTGGTCTAATCCCTAGAGGTATGATGAGTAATGTCATAATGATCTAGCATATATCATCTATATATCGACTAGTCTGGCCTCGGCTTATATAATGCACCAGAGGCCTAGGGTTACAGGAGTCTTAGCCGAATACGCCAGTGGAGAGGAGTCCTTGTCTTGATCACCAAGTCTTGTGGAATCTTCCTTGTACATGTCATCGGCAGTCCGAACTGGCCCATAAGTATTCGACCCTGGGGTCCTCGGCCCAATCCAACTGATCGGGAGACGACGTGGTGAGTACCCCCTAGTCCCGGACACCGTCATCGACCGTTGCGTTGCTTCTCTTCTCGCTCTTATTTGCGTATGTTAGCCACCATATTTGCTTAGTGCTTGCTGCAGCTCCACCTCATCACCCCTTTCCTGCCCATAAGCTTAAAAAGTCTTGATCTCGCGGGCGTGAGATTGCTGAGTCCTCGTGACTCACAGATTCTACCAAAACAGTTGCAGGTGCCGATGATACCAGTGCAGGCGACGCAACCGAGCTCAAGTGGGAGTTCGACGATGAACTTGGTCGTTACTATGTTTCGTTTCCTGATGATCAGTAGTGGAGCCCAGTTGGGATGATCGGGGATATAGCATTTGGGGTTATCTTCTTTTCATTTGGATTTGACCGTAGTCGGTCTATGTGTGTATTTTGAATGATGTATGAATTTATTAATGTATTGTGTGAAGTGGCGATTGTAATCCAACTCTCTTTATCCCATTCTTGTTCATTACATGGGATTGTGTGAAGATGACCCTTCTTGCGACAAAACCTACAATGCGGTTATGCCTCTAAGTCGTGCCTCGACACGTGAGAGATATAGCCGCATCGTGGGCGTTACACTAGAAGCCCGTAGCAGCCATGTAAAACGTGCAACAACAATGTAGAGGACGTCTAACTTGTTTTTGCAGGGCATGTTGTGATGTGATATGGTCAAGACATGATGTGATATTCGTTGTTGCATGAGATGATCATGTTTTGTAGAAGTTATCGACAACTGGCAGGAGCCTTATGGTTGTCGCTTTATTGTATGAAATGCAATCGCCATGTAATTGCTTTACTTTATCACTATGCGTTAGCGATAGTTGTAGAAGCAATAGTTGGCGAGACGACAACGATGCTACGATGGAGATCAAGGTGTCAAGCCGGTGATGATGGAGGTCATGACGGTGCTTTGGAGATGGAGATCAAAGGCACAAGATGATGATGGCCATATCATGCCACATATTTTGATTGCTTGTGATGTCTATCTTTTATGCATCTTATTTTGCTTAGTACAGCGGTAGCATTATAAGATGATCCCTCACTAAAAATTTCAAGGTGTAAGTTTTCTCCCTGAAGTATGCACCGGTGCGACAGTTCATCGTGCCGAGACACCACGTGATGATCGGGTGTGATAAGCTCTACGCTCACATACAACGGGTGGAAGACAGTTTTGCACGTGTGGAATACTCGAGTTAAACTTGATGAGCCTAGCATGTACAGACATGGCCTAAGAACACTGAGACCGAAAGGTCGAACGTGAATCATATAGTAGATATGATCAACATAGAGATGTTCACCATTGAAAACAACTCCATCTCACGTGATGATTGGACATGGTTTAGTTGATATGGATCACGTGGTCATTTAGATGACTCGAGGGATGTCTATCTAAGTGGGAGTTCTTAAGTAATATGATTAACTGAACTTAATTTATCATGAACTTAGTCCTAATAGTTTTTGCATATCTATGTTGTAGATCAATGGCCTGTGCTACCGTACCCTTGAATTTTAATGCGTTCATAGAGAAAGATAAGTTGAAAGATGATGGTAGCAACTACACGGACTGGGTCCATAACTTGAGGATTATCCTCATTTCTGCATAGAAGAATTATGTCCTTGATGCACCGCTAGGTGAAAGGCCTGCTGAGGGAGTCCTGGACTAAGGGGTCCTCGGGCGTCCGGCCTGTTAGCCATGGGCCGGACTGATGGGCTGTGAAGAACACGAAGACCGAAGACTGCACCCGTGTCCGGATAGGGCTCACATTGGCGTGGAAGGCAAGCTGGGCGATCAAACATGTAGATTCCTTTCTTTGTAACCGACCTTGTGTAACACTAGATTCTCCCGGTGTCTATATAAACCGGAGGACTTAGTCCGGAAGGGATATATTCATTACCATAGTCATACAGGCTAGGCTTTTAGGTTTTAGCCATTACGATCTCGTGGTAGATCAACTCTTGTAATACTCATATTCATCAAGATCAATCAAGCAGGAAGTAGGGTATTACCTCCATAGAGAGGGCCCGAACCTGGGTAAACATCGTGTCCCCTGTCTCCTGTTACCATCGACCTTAGACGCACAGTTCGGGCCCCCCTACCCGAGATCCGCCGGTTTTGACACCGACATTGGTGCTTTCATTGAGAGTTCCACTGTGCCGTCCCCAAAAGGTTTGATGGCCCCTTCAATCGTCAACAACGATGCTGTCCAAGAAGAAACCTTCCTCCCCGGACAGATCTTCGTATTCGGCGGCTTCGCACTGCGGGCCAACTCGTTTGGCCATCTGGAGCAGATCGACAGCTATGCCCTTGGCCATTAGGTCAGGTTTGGGAGCTTGAACTACGTCGCGGACATCCGTGGAGATTTGATCTTCGCCGGATTTGAGACCGCGACAACCGCTCCTAGTCACCTCGATGAACATGACCTAAATCTGTGATCGGACCGCATCCAGGAGATTG
Source organism: Triticum aestivum (assembly GCF_018294505.1). Lineage (NCBI taxonomy): Eukaryota > Viridiplantae > Streptophyta > Magnoliopsida > Poales > Poaceae > Triticum > Triticum aestivum. The sequence goes on from NC_057796.1 coordinate 449,363,602, forward strand.
CTCCTGTAACTGCTCTGGCCTTAGATCCAGAGCATACTGTGCCATCCAAGGACGTGAGGCTAAACCCCACCACGGAGGTCGCCGATTCCGCGACGTTGGAGCCACACATAGTCTTAACATCACACGATATCTGTGTCACCGGAATTCCGGACTCGTCTCCGGCTATGAGTTCCGAACCATGTGAGTCCGCGGACGCCGAGCTTGATCGATTATCGATCTTCAAATCCAGCGCCGCAGACATCTTCCAGCATTCACCCTTGGGCGATGTGCTAAATTCATTAAGAAATCTATCCTTGGTGGGGGACTCACAGCCGAATTATGTCCGGTTTGAACTGGAGGCTGATGATGGGGGGAGAATTTCGCTCCCCACCCGCCACCCACTTCATAGCCACTGTCGAGGACTTAACTGACACACTTGACTATGAATCCAAAGACATCGATGGTATGGAGGACGATGCCGGAGAAGAGGAGGCCCAAAACCCACCATTCACTGGACGATGGACGGCCACCTCCTCATACGACGTCACATGGTGGATGCACCAAAAGATAATAGCGACGAGAAGGAGAACCCAACGAAGGATCACCCTCCTAAAACACAACCTAAGCGCCGTCGTCAGTGGCGCTGCTCCAAATCGCGTCGCAGTGAAGACATCAACACCGGCACAGGAGATGATAACACTCCGGATGGTGCCGAAGACACGGAAGACCCCGACGAACAAACCGCCGAACAAGACAATCGGGAAGATGGGCGAGTCAACCCCGATGAACAGGCCATAGAAGAAGACTTGGAGGACGGTAGTTATCATCCGCCCTCCGAGGAGGAGGTGAGCCTCGACAACGAAGATTTCATCGTGCCTGAGGAACCGCTTGAGCAGGAGCGCTTTAAGTTTCAACTAATAGCCACTGCGAGGAGCCTGAAAAAGAAGCAGCAACAGCTTCAAGCTGATCAAGACCTGCTCAATGACAGATGGACCGACGTCCTGGCAGCCGAGGAATACAACCTTAAGCGCCCAGCTAAAAGTTACCCGAAGCGCAAATTGCTACCTCAGTTCGATGACGAGGTGGCAGCACCCGCACCAGCATCACACAATGCGGCGGACCGACCACCGCGTGGTCGGGATAAAACGGCAACTCGAGCCGAAAACCTGACTGCCCCACCTCGTCATAAAGGCAGGGATAAGACAGCTCGGGGTTATACATATGACCTTCGTCAAGACCTGGACAGTAGAGCAGGACATACAAGATCAATCTACGTATCGCGAGGACGTGCCCTAACACAGAAGGATGGCTATCTATTCGGACGCGACAAACCTAGTCACGCCCGGGCGGAAAACCGCAGACGGACTCCATCGGAGCTACGTCGCGATGCGGCCTGATATAGAGGTTCCGCACACCCTCTTTGCTTCACTGACGAAGTAATGGATCATGAATTCCCAGAAGGGTTCAAACCCGTAAACATCGAATCATACGATGGAACAACCGATCCCACGGTATGGATCAAGGATTTTATTCTCCACATCCACATGGCCCGCGGGGATTATCTTCACGCCATCAAATACCTCCCACTAAAACTCAAAGGGCCAGCTTGGCACTGGCTAAACAGTCTTCCCAAAAATTCTATTGGCAGTTGGGAGGACTTGGAAGAAGCTTTCCTTGACAACTTCCAAGGTACATATGTTCGGCCACCAGATGCCGATGACTTGAGTCACATAGTCCAACAACCTGGAGAGTCAGCCAGGAAATTCTGGACTAGGTTCCTAACTAAAAAGAACCAGATCGTCGACTGTCTGGATGCCGAAGCCCTAGCGGCCTTTAAACATAGCATCCGCGACGAATGGCCCACCCGCCATCTTGGCCAGGAAAAGCCGAAATCCATGGCAGCTCTCACGGCACTCATGACCCGCTTCTGTGCGGGTGAGGATAGTTGGCTGGCCCGTAGAAAAAACACGAAAAGTGAAATAGGCACCTCCGAGGGCAAAAATAGCAACGGCAAGCTCCGACACGGCAGACACAAATGCCGAAACAATGGCGACAACACCGATGACACAACAGTCAACGCCGGGTTCAGTGGCTCCAAGTCCGGCCAGCGGAAGAAGCCATATAAAAGAAACAATCAAGGACCATCTAGCTTGGACCGCATACTTGATCGTCCATGCCAAATCCACGGCACCCCGGATAAACCTGCCAACCATACCAACAGAGATTGCTGGGTTTTTAAGCAGGCCGGCAAGTTAAATGCCGAAAACAAGGAGAAGGGATCGCAAAGCAAGGACGATGATGAGGAGCCCAGGCAGCCGAACACAGGGGGACAAAAGAAGTTCCCCCCTCAGGTCAAAACGGTGAACATGATATACGCCACACACATTCCTAAGAGGGAGCGCAAGCGCACGCTTAGGGACGTCCATGCGATAGAGCCAGTCGCCCCAAAATTTAACCCATGGTCGTCATGCCCGATCACCTTTGATCGCCGGGATCATCCGACCAGTATCCTTCATGGTGGTTCAGCCACAATGGTCCTCGACCCAATCATTGATGGATTCCACCTAACAAGAGTCCTCATGGACGGTGGCAGCAGCCTCAATCTGCTCTATCAGGATACAATGCGCAAAATGGGTATCGACCCATCATGGATCAAGCTCACAAAAACAACCTTTAAAGGAGTCATGCCAGGTGTAGAGGCTCGCTGTACGGGCTCAATTACGCTAGAGGTTGTCTTCGGATTCCCGGACAACTTCAGAAGCGAGGAGTTAATCTTTGACATCGTCCCTTTTCGCAGCGGCTATCACGCACTGCTCGGACGAACCGCTTTTTCCCGATTCAATGCGGTGCCTCATTATGCCTACCTCAAGCTCAAGATGCCTGGGCCACGTAGCGACATAACAGTTAATGGCAATACGGAACGTTCCCTGCATACCGAGGAACACACCGCTGCCTTAGCAGCAGAAGTACAGAGCGACCTTTTTAAGCAGAACCTTAATTCGGCGGCCAAGCTCCCGGACACGGTCAAAAGGGTTCGGACCATTCTGCGGCATGACAGCTCAGCTCGTCAAGAGCTCGGCTAGCAATCCGGCCTTTGTCCCAGCCCCAATCAAGTGACGGCATTCGTACCACGCGTACATAACTACGCACTCAAAATACCATGGGCATAGACGGAGGCATACCTACCTTTTGATCCATAGTACGGCTCGACAGCTCCTGGACACATATACTTTCACTGTTTATCTTTCCCTTTTCAGGTCTCTTTTCCACAGTTTTTTCCTGAGGGCTTGATCACTGGTCCTGTCAAAGGATAAACACACCAGGCTGGCAAGAAGCACAAGCGTACAGGGGAACTCCTAGGTGCTTTCTCTAACGATCGCTCTACCTGTTTTCAGGACCCACACGCAGCTCTCCCTTGGTCGTGGCATGTCAAATTGCTCGTTGCTTATCGCACTATTTGTATCAATGCGCTTTGACGTATTAGTAAAATTGCAATGAAAACAGTTCGCGGCCCAAATTCCGCAGCCCTAGCTCATTACCTTCGCTCCTTTCCTGTTTTCCTTTATTTTCTGTTAATTACCTTATCAAGTAACACCCGTGCACTTTGGTACATTTCATATTCGCCAGGGGCTTTATAGCGGCCCGCAATACGACAATAAAGTCTGAACACTTTTTACACTATAGTTCGGCACCCCGAATTTAGCACTATATGCATTGGCTCCGAATCATGTCTTTGGTCAATAGTTGGGTTGCTCGGCTCCTGTGCTTACTACCTTACGTTCCGCTATATCGGCTAGGGTAGTAAAGGGAGAACTACTGCGATCGTGCCCTGGTTCATCCGGATGAGCACCTAAGTAGAGAAAGCCAAAAACTGACTGTCATGATACGGCGAGAGCCGGTCAGCTCTTCGGAGGTCTCAAATCGTTAGAGGTTTTTTTTCGCATCACACGATGAATCGGTTCTTATCCGATCAGGTGTTTACAGAATCTCCCCAGTTCGGACTTCCGAATACTAGGGGCTGCGCCTAAAATTTTATCGTCAAACTCCTATGGCTAAGTGAGGGTGATAAAGCATTATAGTCCGATTGCCTTGTTCGTTGCGCTAAACACCTCCTTCAAGGACCAAATATTTGGATCAAGAGTGTTTAGATTTTATCCCGAACACCCCCGTATTACCTACGTGGGGGCTGAAGCCGACGACTGGCCAACTCTCAGATTTAATAAAAACGGCTGCACAAGAGGTAAAAATCTAACACAAAGCCTTATGTTACATAAATTGTCTTTGTTTCATAATACAGGGCGAGACAAAATACGAATGTATTCATTCAAAGATCACGTCTTTCGCACACTGCTCCGCAACAATGCGGGACCCCTCCAGGACGTCTCCAAAATATCGATCGGGTGTGCGGTGCTCCTTGCCCTTGGACGACCCTTCGGTCGCTAGCTTGACGGCGTCCATCTTCGCCCACCACACCTTGACATAGGAGAAGGCCAGGCGCGCGCCCTCAATGCAGACGGACCGCTTGATGGCGTCCAGCCGAGGACATGCATCCACCAGCTGCTTCACGAGGCCGAAGTAAATGCTGGGTATAGCTTCGGCTGGCCACAACCGGATTATTAAATCCTTCATGGCCAGTTCGGCCACCCTGTGCAGCTCGACCAACTGTTTTAGCTGATCGATGAAGGGCACTAGATGTTCTGGCGCAAGATATTGCGACCAGAACAGCTTCTCCGTGGAGCTCCCTTCTTCGGCTCGGAAGAACTCCGCGGCGTCGGACAAACTACGTGGCAGATCAGCAGAAGCCCCTAGAGAACTCCGAATCCGGGTTAGTAAAAGATACTTCCTCCTTACACATTTGCTTTGCATACTGAATGCCTTACCCGCCGTGATTTTCCTGGCCTCCTGGATCGCCTGGAGGGCGCCCTGGGCCTCACTCCGGGCCGTCTCCGCACTTTGATGAGCCTTGGCGAGTTCGGTCTCTTGAGCCGACGCATCGCGCTCCAAGGTCTCGCACTTCCTCACCGCATCCTGGAGCTCCTGTCGGACCTCGTTGACCCGGGCCTTGAGCTTTTTACGGGCGGCCTGCTCCTTGACAGCCTTTCCCTTGGCTTCTGCCAGGGCCTTTCTCAGGGCCTCAACCTCGGTCATCGTTTCTATACATATCATGACACTTCGGTCAATGCATATCATTTTTCCTTTTTCAAACATATAACAGGTTATTACATACCTTGTTTTTCTTGGAGCTGCCTCCTCACCTGGCCGAGCTCCTCCTCGGCCTGCTCCAGTCTCTGCTTCAGTTCGGAGACTTCGGCAGTATGCGAGGCTGCGGCCAACAGCGACGCCTCCGTATTCATTTTAGACAAATTTAGTTAGTTTCCTGCCATAAGGGATTGATCCTCTGTCCGGCTTTTTCTTTCCGAACACCGGACAGTGTCTCAGGGGCTACTGTCTATATTGGGATTTTCTCTTTTCACGTCGCTTACCTCAAAACCTGTCAGCAGGCTGCTGTAGGCTTCGGTTAGTCCGCTCTTGGCGGACTGAACCCTTTCAATTACCGTGCCCATAAGAACATGGTGCTCATCCACAATGGAAGCGCCTCGCAGCGCTTCCAGCAGATTATCCGGTGCCCCTGGTTGGACAGGGGTCACCGGCGGAATATGCATACCCCTTCTTTCGAAGGAGGTTGCGCGCCGGATTCCGGAGCCGTATCGGTCTCCGGAATCGAATCCGGCTGAGGGCCGAACTGAATACGGCCCTCATCGCCAGTCTCCATGGGGATCGGCTCTCCTTGGTATCCGGCGACGGAGGCTTCGCCTCCTAGTGCCTCCTGAGCCTCTCCCCGGCCTGGGAAAGTCCTTCGGGACAGCACCTCTGCGTCGTCCTTGGCCTTGGGGGAGTGAGCGCTCGGCGGTGACTCGCTGGCCACCACCTTTGAATCCAACAAACCTCGTGACGAGGATCGCTGGGAGCTGTCGTGGGCCGGACTGCAATAGCATAACTAATCATGTCAATACAATGAAGAGGAGGAGCTAGATTTATGAGCATATATGAGTCCTAGCACTTACGATGCAGCCCGAGGCTTAGTACGGGAGCGTCGCTCCGGACTGCTGTCGACATCCCACATGGAGTTATCCGCGAGCCGACGTCTCTGCCTCCAGGTTCATGGGGGCCGCCCTCTTCTTCTTTCCCTCATCAGGGGGAGGGTTCTTCTCCTCCTCCTCCTCCTCGTTGTTTTCGTCCTCGGCGGCGGAGGAAAGGGTCACTTCGTCTTTGGACGTCATGTCCGAAGCACCCTTGCGACGGGGCCACCTTTGGCCCCCTTGGCCTTCTTCTTGGCCTTCTTTTCCGGTGGCCTATAGCGCGCCGGAACCAGCGTCTTCGCCAGGAGCAGGATGAATGGCTCTTTGGGCAGCGGAGCCGAACTATGGATCCGCTTCGCTCTCTCCGTCCACGCCTGAAAAAAATACAGCTAGGGTTAGGCATCCTCCTTGAACAAACAAGTGGAAGGTACGCTTTAGAGAACTTACCCATTGGCGGGATGGGTGTGATCGTGCCCACGGTCCGAATCTATGACCGGCAGCTTTTCGTTGCCCTTGAAGAGCAACTTCCAGGCATATTCGTGAGTAGTTCCGAAGAGCCCTCCCAGGGTCTGGTGCTTCTTCGGATCGAATTCCCATAAAGGGAAGCTTCGGCGTTGGCAGGGGAGAATCCGGCGAACCAGCATCACCTGGATCACGTTGACGAGCTTGATGTTTTTATCCACCATGCTCTAAATGCGCGTTTGCAGCGCTATCAGCTCGTTTGACGCAGACCAGTTGGGGCCCTTCTCCGTCCATGAGGTGAGCCACATTGGAGCTCCGGCCTTGAATTCGGGAGCCGCCGCCCAAGTGGCGCCGCGTGGCACTGTGATGTAGAACCACTGCTTCTGCCACTCCTTGACAATCTCCACAAAGGTGCCTATGGGCCAAGTGACGTTGGGCATCTTGCTCACTGAGGGAGTCCTGGACTAAGGGGTCCTCGGGCGTCCGACCTGTTATCCATGGGCCGGACTGATGGGCTGTGAAGACATGAAGGCCGAAGACTGTACCCGTGTCCGGATTGGATTCTCCTTGGCGTGGAAGGCAAGCTTGGCGACCAACGATGAAGATTCCATCTATGTAACCGACTCTATGTAACCCTAGATCCCCCCGGTGTCTATATAAACCGGAGGGTGTAGTCCGGAAAGGATATACTCATTACCATAGTCATACAGGCTAGACTTCTAGGGTTTAGCCATTATGATCTCGTGGTAGATCAACTCTTGTAATACTCATATTCATCAAGATCAATCAAGTAGGAAGTAGGGTATTACCTCCATAGAGAGGGCCCGAACCTGGGTAGACATTGTGTCCCCTGTCTCCTGCAACCATCGACCTTAGACGCACAGTTCGGGACCCCCTACCCGAGATTCGCCGGTTTTGACACCGACATTGGTGCTTTCATTGAGAGTTCCATTGTGCCGTCGATGAAAGGTTCGATGGCCCCTTCGATCGTCTATAGTGACACTGTCCAAGGAGAAACCTTCCTCCCCGGACAGATTTTCGTATTCAGCGGCTTCATACTGCGGGCCAACTCGCTTGGCCACCTGGAGCAGATCGATAGCTACGCCCCTGGCCACCAGGTTAGATTTGGAAGCTTGAACTACGTTGCGGATATCTGTGGAGACTTGATCTTCAATGGATTTGAGACCGCGGCGATCGCTCCCTCTCGCTCCGATGAACACAACTTAAATCTGTCATCGGACCATATTCAGGAGATGGTTCCTATAACTGCTACGGCCTTAGATCCGGAGTAGATTGCGCCATCCGAAACCATAGAATCCGCGGTGTTGGAGCCGTGCACGGACTCCACACCTTGCAATGTCCGCGTCAACGAAATTCCGGACTCGTCTCCGGCTATAAGTTCCGAACCACGCACGCCTACGGACACAGAGCTGGATCGGTTATCGATCTTCAAGTTCGGCGCCGCAGATATCTTCCAACACTCGCCCTTGGGCGACGTTCTAAATTCATTAAAAAACCTGTCCTTCGCGGGGGACTCACAGCCGAACTATGTCCGGTTCGAGCTAGAGGCTGATAATGGAGAATTTCGCTTCCCACCTGCCACCCACTTCATAGCCACTGTCGAGGACTTAACCAACATGCTTGATTATGGCTCCGAAGACATCGACGGTATAGATGACGATGCCGATAAGGAGCAACGCCAAGACCCGCCATTCACGGGACGTGGAACGGTCACCTCTTCGTACGACGTGTACATGGTTGATACACCTAAAAAAGCTCGATGATGACAAAGAAGACCAAGTTGAGAATAAACCTCCTGAGACACAGTCTAAGTACCGGCGCCCTAAACACCGCTCTAAGTCACATTGCAGCAACGCTGGCACCGGAGAAAATAGTACCCCGGACGACGCCGAAAACAATGAAGACCCTGTTGGAGCAAGATCCGAACATGAGGAATAGGAAAACGGGCAAGCCAACCCCGATGAACAGGCCCTGCCCAGTGACAATTCGAAGGACGACAACTACCTTCTGCTCACCGAAGATGAGGTAAGCCTCAGCGACGAAGACTTCATCGTACCTGAAGAGCCCCTCGAGCAGGAGCGCTTCAAGCGCAAGCTAATAGCTACTGCAAGGAGCCTGAAAAAGAAGCAGCAGCAGCTTCAAGCTGACCTAGACCTACTCAACGATAGATGGACCGAAGTCCTGGCCGCCGAAGAATATGGCCTTAGTGGCCTAGCCAAGAGCTACCCGAAACATAGATGGCTACATCAGTTCGATGACGAGGCGTTGGAGCTCGTACCATCATCACACAATGCGGCAGGTCGTGACAACTTTGTCCGAATAAAGAGGCAACTCAAGCCGAACACCAGACCGCCCCACCTCGCTGTAAAGGCAAGAATAACGCAGCTCACGGTTGTCCAGACGACTTTCAGCAGGACTTGGACAGTAGCAAGACATGCAAGATCGATCTGCGGATCGCGAGGGCATGCCTCGACACACGACGATGGCTACCTATTCGGACGTGACAAACTTAGCCACGCCCGAGACGAAAACCGCAAAATGGACTCCTTCAGAGTTACGTCGCAGTGTGGCCCAACATAGAGGCGCCGCACACCCGCTTTGCTTCACTGATGAAGTAATGGATCATGAATTCCCCGAAGGATTCAAACCCGCCAATATTGAATCATACGACGGAACAACCAATCCCGCGGTATGGATAGAAGATTTTATCCTCCACATCCATATGGCCCGTGGAGACGACCTCCACGCCATTAAATATCCCCCACTAAAGCTAAAAGGGCCAGCTCGGCACTGGTTAAATAGCCTGCCTGAAAATTCCATAGGCAGCTGGGAAGACTTGGAAGAAGCCTTCCTTGACAACTTCCAAGGAAGATATGTCCGTTCACCGGATGCCGATGACCTAAGTCATATTGTCCAGCAGCACGGAGAGTCAGCCAGGAAGCTCTGGACTCGGTTCTTAGTCAAAAAGAACCAAATCGTCAACTGTCCGAACGCGGAAGCCCTTGCGGCCTTCAGACACAGCGTCCGGGACGAATGGCTTGCACGCCACCTCAGTCAAGAAGGACCTAAATCCATGACAGCCCTTACTGCTCTAATGACTCGCTTTTACGCGGGAGAAGATAGCTGGCTCGCTCGTTGGAGCAACAGCGCCAGCGACCCGGGCACTTCCGAAATACGAGACGACAACGGCAAGCCACGGCGAAGCAAACACAACAGTCGCAATGATAGTGAAAGATCACGCGACACAGCGGTCAATGCCGGATTCAGCAATCCCAAGCCCGATCAATGGAAGAAGCCATTCAAGGCGAACCGAGACGAACCATCCAACCTAGACAGGATATTGGACCGACCCTGCCAGATTCACGGCCACCCCGACAAACCAGCTAATCATACCAACAGAAACTGCTGGGTCTTTAAGCAAGCCGGCAAGCTCAACGCCAAACACAAGGGGAGGAGGCCGCCAGGCGACAGGGACGACGGAGAGGTTCACCAATGAAATACCGGGGGGCATAAACAATTTCCACCCGAGGATCGACTACTCCCGGAGCGAAAATAGCAGTCCGGCTTCCGCCGCTCACCTCGTACACCTGTAAAACCTGTACCGCGCATACATCACTACGCACTCATGATACCATGGGCATTGGCGGAAGCACACTATGGACGAGCCTGCAAGCATTCCCGTAACATTTTTTAATCTATTTTATTTTTATTCATTCCTTCACTATCTCTTAAAAACAGGTGACGAACAGGACAAACACCTAAAACTGACTCTATCGGAGTCCGGACCTGTACACTCACCTAAGGGGCTACCTCCATCAAGGATTCCCCTCGTCGAGGACAGGCGGCGCAGGCGTGCGACAGGAGGTACAAAATAACTTTTTTGTAGACCGCACTCTTTATTTCGAGCCTGTACTATGCCTCTTCCTCCGCCTTCGACCCCGAGCATGTCAAATAGGCGGGGTTGTGGTCTTTATATATATATATAAAGTAATCACTGGAATATCACTCAGGTCCCAGTAAAAAGTATCTGAATTAATCATCCATGTTGTCTCGCCAATGAATATGGCCCCCATGGTTGTTTCACAGATATACCTTGGCATAACCCGCCAGGGGCTCGGTATGGGAAAAATGAGTTGCCAACAAAAGTCCGAACAGCTCTATAGCATACTTCGGCGTCGCAAGTTTGGCCTTATATGCATCAGCTCCAAATCATTGTCTTGGGTCAATACTTGGGTTGCCCGTCTCCTCTGCTTGCTACCCTGCGCTCCGCTCCATCGGCTAGGGTAGTAAAGGGAGAACTGCTACGATTGTGCTTCCGCTTCATCCGGTGAAGTACCTCAGTAGAGAAAGCCGAAAACTGACTGTCATGATCCGGCGAGAGCTGGTCAACCACTTGATGACTTATTGGAATCTTTAGCGATTCTCTGTGTCACACGAGGGATCTTTTCCAGATCAAATATGTAAGGCACCATATTATAATACGCCGCATACATACTCATTACCATAGTCATACAGGCTAGACTTCTAGGGTTTAGCCATTATGATCTCGTGGTAGATCAACTCTTGTAATACTCATATTCATCAAGATCAATCAAGCAGGAAGTAGGGTATTACCTCCATAGAGAGGGCCCGAACCTGGGTAAACATTGTGTCCCCTGTCTCCTACAACCATCGACCTTAGACGCACAGTTCGGGACCCCCTACCCGAGATCCGCTGGTTTTGTCACCGACACTCACCATGGCACCTCTGCACTCCGCGTGCTGTCCATCCACCACCTTCGTCTTCACGTTGAAGACCTTTAGCCATAGGCCGAAGTGGGGCTGGATGCGAAGGAAGGCCTCGCACACGACAATGAATGCCGAGATGTTGAGGAAGGAGTTCGGGGCTAGATCGTGGAAATCTAGCCCGTAATAGTACATCAGCCTGCGGACAAAAGGGTGAAGTGGAAACCCCAATCCGCGGATGAAGTGAGGGAGGAACACTACCCTCTCACTAGGCTTTGGAGTGGGGATGACTTGCCCCTTGGTGGGCAGACGGTGGGCGATTCCTTTCGCCAGGTACCCCACCGCCCGGAGCTGGGTGATGTCCTTCTCCTTGACGGAGGAGACCATCCACTTGCCTTGGCCTCCGGATCCGGACATGATTGAGTGCTTCCTAGAGATGGAGAAGATGGGAACTTGGGTGCTGGAGCTCGAGAATGGAAGGATAGAGAGGAAGAGAAGGCGTGGGTGAAGGAGGGGAATCATTATCTCCTTATAAAGGCTGTGAATATTGAATGCCTCCCCACTCGCCTTAAAACTCGCCCATTCCCAAGGATTGTGTAAACAACACGGTTGGGTTACCCACACTCGTATTGATGAGAATACCACAATAAGGGGACACGATCTCTGCTTTAACAAGACGTGCCAATGGCAACCGCGTCTTGAAACGTGGAGGGGCAGACGAAAAACGGTTCGAAATTATGACCGGGCAGACGTGATGTCATGTTACAAAAAGTTGTCAGCGGATTGGACTCATGGAATATTATATTCTCTCTGCGGTTGTGTGTGGTGTGTGTGTTATAGGTCCGGACACGTTCAATACGTCCGAAGACTATCTTGGAGTTCGGAAGGAGGAACCCGCCTTGCAATGCTGAAGATAGATCTACGCGCCGGATACATTGTCATTGAAGCCAGGTTCAGGGGCTACTGAGGGAGTCCTGGACTAAGGGTCCTCGGGCGTCCGGCCTGTTAGCCATGGGCCGGATTGATGGGCTGTCAAGAACACGAAGACCGAAGACTGCACCCGTGTCCGGATAGGGCTCACCTTGGCGTGGAAGGCAAGCTGGGCGATCAAACATGTAGATTCCTTTCTTTGTAACCAACCCTGTGTAACCCTAGATCCTCCCAGTGTCTATATAAACCGGAGGACTTAGTATAGAGGGGATATATTCATTACCATAGTCATACAGGCTACGCTTTTAGGGTTTAGCCATTACGATCTCGTGGTAGATCAACTCTTGTAATACTCATATTCATCAAGATCAATCAAGCAGGAAGTAGGGTATTACCTCGATAGAGAGGGCCCGAACCTGGGTAAACATCGTGTCCCCTGTCTCCTGTTACCATCGACCTTAGACGCACAGTTCGGGACCCCCTACCCGAGATCCGCCGGTTTTGACACCGACACCTACTGCAGGAGCAGATGCTGATGTTATGAACGTCTGGCAAGCTCGATATGATGACTACTCGATAATTTAGTGTGCCATGCTCTACGGCTTAGAATCGGGACTTCAAAGATGTTTTGAACGTCATGGACCATATGAGATGTTCCAGGAGTTGAAGTTAATATTTTAAGCAAATGCCCGAGTTGAGAGATATGAAGTCTCCAACAAGTTCTATAGCTGCAAGATGGAGGAGAACCGTTCTGTCAGTGAACGCATACTCAGAATGTCTGGGTACCATAACCACTCGACTCAGCTGGGAGATAATCTTCCATATGATAGTTTTACTGACAGTTCAATCACTGCCACGAAGCTACAAAGGCTTCGTGATGAACTATAATATGCAAGGGATGGATACGGCAATTTCCGAGCTCTTCGCTATGCTCAAAGTTGCGGAGGTAGAAATCAAGAAGGAGCATCAAGTGTTGATGGTTAACAAGACCACTAGTTTCAAGAAAAAAGGGCAAAGGAAAGAAGGGGAACTTGAAGAAGAATGGCAAGCAAGTTGCCACTCCCGGGAAGAAGCCCAAGTCTGGACCTAAGCCTGAAACTGAGTGCTTCTACTGCAAAGGGACTGGGCACTGGAAGCGGAACTACCCCAAGTATTTGGCGGACAAGAAGGATGGCAAAGTGAACAAAGGTATATTTGATATACATGTTATTGATGTGTACCTTACTAATGCTCGTAGTAGCGCCTGGGTATTTGATACTAGTTCTGTTGCTCATATTTGCAACTCGAAACAGGGGCTATGGATTAAACGAAGATTGGCTAAGGACGAGGTGACGATGCGCGTCGGGAATGGTTCCAAGGTCGATGTGATCACGGTGGGCACGCTACCTCTACATCTACCTTCGGGATTAGTTTTTGACCTGAATAATTGTTATTTGGTGCCAGCGTTGAGCATGAACATTATATCTGGATCTTGTTTGATGCGAGACGGTTATTCATTTAAATCAGAGAATAATGGTTGTTCTATTTATATGAGTAATATCTTTTATGGTGATGCACCCTTGAAGAGTGGTCTATTTTTGTTGAATCTCGATCATGGTGATACACATATTCATAATATTGATGCCAAAAGATGCAAAGGTTATAATGATAGTGCAACATATTTGTGGCACTACCGTTTAGGTCATATTGGTGTAAAGCGCATGAATAAACTCCATGCGGATGGACTTTTGGAATCACTTGATTATGAATCATTTGATGCTTGCTAACCATGCCTCATGGGCAAGATGACTAAGACTCCGTTCTCTAGAACAATGGAGCGAGCCACTGGCTTATTGGAAATAATGCATACCGATGTATGCGGTCCGATGAGTGTTGAGGCTCGCGATGGGCATCGTTATTTTCTAACTTTCATAGATGATTTGAGCAGATTTGGGTATATCTACTTAATGAAACACAAGTCTGAAACATTTTAAAAGTTCAAAGAGTTTCAGAGCAAAGTGGAAAATCATGGTAACAAGAAAATAAAGTTTCTACGATCTGATCGGAGAGGCAAATATTTGAGTTATGAGTTTGGTTTTCATTTAAAACAATGTGGAATAGTTTCAAAACTCACGCCACTTGGAACACCACAGCGTAATGGTGTGTCCGAATGTCGTAACCGTACTTTAGTAGATATGGTGCGATCTATGATGTCTCTTACCGATTTACCAATATCGTTTTGGGGTTATGCATTAGAGACAACTGCATTCACGTTAAATAGGACACCATCTGAAATGTGGTTTGGCAAGAAACCTAAGCTGTCGTTTCTTAAAGTTTGGGGTTGCGATGACACCGTCTGAACTGTGGTTTGGCAAGAAACCTAAGCTGTCGTTTCTTAAAGTTTGGGGTTGCGATGCTTATGTGAAAAAGCTTCAGCCTTATAAGCTCGAACCCAAATCGAAGAAGTGTGTCTTCATAGGATACCCAAAAGAAACTGTTGGGTACACCTTCTATCACAGATCCGAAGCCAAAATATTTATTGCTAAAAATGGATCATTTCTAGAGAAGGAGTTTCTCGAAAGAAGTGAGTGGGAGGAAAGTAGAACCTGATGAGGTAATTGTACCTTCTCTTGAATAGGAAAGTAGTTCATCACAGGAAACCGTTCCCGTGATGCCTACACCAATTAGTGAGGAAGCTAATGATGATGATCATGAAAACTTCAGATCAAGTTACTACCGAACCTCGTAGGTCAACCAGAGTACGTTTCACACCAGAGTGGTACGGTAATCCTTTTCTGGAAGTCATGTTACTAGACCATGACGAACCTACAAACTATGAGGAAGCGATGATCAGCTTAGATTCCGTGAAATGGCTTGAAGCCATGAAATCTGAGATGGGATCCATGTATGAGAACAAAGTATGGACTTTGGTTGACTTGCCCGATGATCGGCAGACCATAGAGAATAAATGGATCTTCAAGAAGAAGACCGACGCTGATGGTAACATTACTGTATACAAAGCTTGACTTGTTGCGAAAGGTTTTCGACAAGTTCAAGGAGTTGACTACGATGAGACCTTCTCATCCGTAGCGATGCTTAAGTCTGTCCGAATCATGTTAGCAATTGCCGCATTTTATGATTATGAAATCTGGCAAATGGACGTCAAAACTGCCTTCCTTAATGGATTTCTTAAAGAAGAGTTGTATATGATGCAACCAGAAGGTTTTGTCGATCCTAAAGGTGCTAACAAAGTGTGCAAGCTCCAGCGATCCATTTATGGACTGGTGCAAACATCTCGGAGTTGGAATATACGCTTTGATAGTGTGATCAAAGCATATGGTTTTATACAGACTTTTGGAGAAGCCTGTATTTACAAGAAAGTGAGTGGGAGCTCTGTAGCATTTCTAATATTATGTGTATATGACATATTGTTGATTGGAAATGATATAGAATTTCCGGATAGCATAAAAGGATACTTGAATAAGAATTTTTCAATGAAAGACCTCGATGAAGCTGCTTATATATTGGGCATGAAGATCTATAGAGATAGATCAAGACGCTTAATTGGACTTTCACAAAGCACATACCTTGGTAAAGTTTTGAAGAAGTTCAAAATGGATCAGTCAAAGAAAGGGTTCTTGCCTGTGTTACAAGGTGTGAAATTGAGTCAGACTCAATGCCCGACCACTGCAGAAGATAGAGAGAAAATAAAAGTCTTTCCCTATGCCTCAGCCATAGGTTCTATCATGTATGCAATGCTGTGTACCAGACCTGATGTGTGCCTTGCTATAGGTTTAGCAGGGAGGTACCAAAGTAATCCAGGAGTGGATCACTGGACATCGGTCAAGAACATCCTAAAGTACCTAAAAAGGACTAAGGATATGTTTCTCGTTTATGGAGGTGACAAAGAGCTCGTTGTAAATGGTTACGTCGATGCTAGCTTTGACACTGATCCAGATGACTCTAAGTCACAAACCAGATACGTATTTATATTGAATGGTGGAGCTATCAGTTGGTGCAGTTCCAAGCAAAGCGTCATGGCGGGATCTACGTGTGAAGCGGAGTATATAGCTGCTTCGGAAGTAGCAAATGAAGGAGTCTAGATGAAGGAGTTCATATCCAATCTAGGTGTAATACCTAGTGCATCGGGTCCAATGAAAATCCTTTGTGACAATACTGGAGCAATTGCCTTAGCGAAGGAATCTAGATTTCACAAGAGAACTAAACACATCAAGAGACACTTCAACTCCTTCTGTGATCAAGTCAAGGAGGGAGACATAGAGATTTGCAAAATACATACGGATCTGAATGTTGTAGACCCGTTGACTAAGCCTCTTCTACGGGCAAAACATGATCAGCACCAAGACTCCATGGGTGTTAGAATCATTACAATGTAATCTAGATTATTGACTCTAGTGCAAGTGGGAACTGGAGGAAATATGCCCTAGAGGCAATAATAAAGTTGTTATTTATATTTCCTTATATCATGATAAATGTTTATTATCCATGCTAGAATTGTATTAACCGGAAACTTGATACATGTGTGAATACATAGACAAAACACAGTCTCCCGGACTATGAGATTATGTAACTCCCGAATACCGGAGGAACACCTTGTGTGCTATCAAATGTCACAACATAACTGGGTGATTATAAAGATGCTCTACAGGTGTCTTCGAAGGTGTTTGTTGGGTTGGCATAGATCGAGATTAGGATTTGTCACTCTGAGTATCGGAGAGGTATCTCTAGGCCCTCTCGGTAATACACATCATGATAAGCCTTGCAAGCAATGTGACTAATGAGTTAGTTGCAGGATGATGTATTACGGAACGAGTAAAGAGACTTGCCAGTAACGAGATTGAACTAGGTATGAAGATACCGACGATCAAATCTCGGGCAAGTAACATACCGATGACAAAAGGAATGACGTATGTTGTCATTACGGTTTGACCGATAAAGATGTTCGTAGAATATGTAGGAACCAATATGAGCATCCAGGTTCCGCTGTTGGTTATTGACCGGAGATATGTCTCGGTCATGTCTACATAGTTCTCGAACCCGTAGGGTCCGCATGCTTAACGTTCGATGACGATTTGTATTATGAGTTATGTGTTTTGGTGACCGAAGATCGTTCAGAGTCCCGGATGAGATCACGGACATGACGAGGAGTCTCGAAATGGTCGAGAGGTAAAGATTGATATATTGGACGATAGTATTCCGACATCAGAAGTGTTTCGGAATGTATCGGGTACATATCGGAGTACCGGTGGGGGGGGGGTGGGGGTTACCGGAACCCCCGGGTGAAAGATATGGGCCATAGGAGGGAGGCAAGGTAGCCCACAAGGGGTGGAGCCCCCCATGGGGAGTCCGAATTGGACTAGGGGAGGGGGCGCGGCCCCCCTTTACTTCTCCTCCTCGCTCTCCTTCCCCCTTCCCCCTTTCGGTAAAAGGAAAGGGGGGGGGGCAAATTGGACTGGGAGGCCAAGTGGGACTCCTCCCACTTGGCGCGCCCCTAGGCCGGCCTCTACCTCCTTTATATATGGGGGGGGGGGGGGGGGCACCTCTAAGGCACATCAATTGTTCTTTGCTGTGTGCGGTGCCCCCCTCCACCGTTTAGTCCTCCGATCATATTGTCATAGTGCTTAGGCGAAGCCCTGCGCGGATCACTTCACCATCACCGTCACCACGCCGTCATACTGACGAAACTCTCCCTTGACACTTTGCTGGATCAAGAGTTTGAGGGATGTCATCGAGCTGAACGTGTGCAGAACTCGGAGGTGTCGTACATTCGGTACTAGATCGGTTGAATCGAGAAGACGTTCGACTACATCAACCGCGTTAAACTAACACTTCCGCTTTTGGTCTACGAGGGTACGTGGACACACTCTCCCCCTCTCGTTGCTATGCATCTCCTAGATAGATCTTGCGTGAGCGTAGGAAATTTTTGAAATCGCATACTATGTTCTCCAACAGCTTTTGTACACCATTTATCAGACCACAAAGTAATGATGTTCCCTGTACCAGTGATAACCCACAAGTATAGGGGATCGCAACAGTTTTCGAGGGTAGAGTATTCAACCCAAATTTATAGATTCGACACAAGGGGAGCCAAAGAATATTTGAAGGTATTAGCAGCTGAGTTGTCAATTCAACCACACCTGGAGATTAATTATCTGCAACAAAGCGATTAGTAGCAAAGTAGTTTGATAGTTTTGATAATAGTGACAGCAGCAACCGTACAGTAACAGTGATAGCAGTAATTTTGTAGCAAGTGTTACAGTGATGATAGCAGTAGTAATGCAGCAAGATCAATAAGGATAAATTCGTAGGCATTGGATCGGTGACTTGTTGATATTCATCATGTGCCCGTTATAACCTAGGGCGATACGGCACTAGCTCCAGTTCATCGATATAATGTAGGCATGTATTCCATAAATAGTCATACGTGCTTATGGAAAGGACTTGCATGACATCTTTTGTCCTACCCTCCCGTGGTAGCGGGGTCCATATTGGAAACTAAGGGATATTAAGGCCTCCTTTTAATAGAGAACCGGAACAAAGCATTAACACATAGTGAATACATGAACTCCTCAAACTACGGTCATCACCGGGAGTGGGCCCGGTTGTTGTCACTCCGGGGTTGCCGGATCATAACATGTAGTAGGTGACTATAACTTGCAAGATCGGATCTAAAACATGGATATAATAATGAATTCATAAATGGTTCAGATCTGTGTTCATGGCACCCGGGCCCAAAGTGACAAGAATTAAGCATAGCGAAGTCATACCAACATCAATCTAAGAACATAGTGGATACTAGGGATCAGGCCCTAACAAAACTAACTCGATTACATGATGAATCTCATCCAACTCCTCACCGACCAGCAAGCATACGAAGGAATTACTCACCCCCGGTGGGGAGCATCATGGAATTGGCGATGGAGATGGGTCGGTGATGATGAAGAACAAAGATCCCCCTCTCCGGAGCCCCAAACGGACTCTAGATCTGCCCTCCCGAGGAAGAACAGGGCTTGGTGGCGGCTCTGTCTCCTGGATCGCAATAATTCTTTCTCCCTAATTTTTTCTGGAAATATGTGATTTTATAGTATCAGGGGGTCATCAGCGGGGCCACCAGGTGGGTACAACCCACCTGGCACGCCAGGAGAGGGGGGCGCGCCCTGGTGGGTTGTGCCCAACCAGGGGCCCCTCTCTGGCGGGTCTTGGCTCCAGAAATTCTTATTATTGATATAAAAAATCCTCGCAAAGTTTCGTTCCATTCCGAGAACTTTTATTTCTGCACAAAAACAACACCATGGTAGTTCTGCTGAAAACAGCGTCAGTCCGGGGTTAGTTTCATTCAAATCATGCAAATTAGAGTCCAAAACAAGAGGAAAAGCGTGAGAAAAAGTAGATACGTTGGAGACGTATCAACCAACAGTGCATGTTGTCATGTTTTTGAATTCTTGCAGGATAGAACATCAGTCTCTCCACCAGAATGATCCCACTCTTGTGGGTAACTAGGCACATCACCATTAGCATAGTAAGTGTTCCAAATTAAACTCACCCAGGGGATGTCTTGTTTATTAAAAAAATTATACAAGAATTTTGTGAGAAGTGCTTTGTTCTGCATTCTGAGATCTAGGAGGCTTTATTGGGTAGGCATACATAGTCCCACTTAGCTAAACAGTTCCCATGTCTGTTAATCCCTTTTCCATACCATAGGAAGCTTCTGCCATATTTTTCAAAGTGATCCAACATGGTGGAAGGCACTCTAATGCAACATGTTGGGGATATAACTATTGGGTATAACCCGCCCAAGAGGGACCGGGTCATACCGCTGGCGACTTGAAGATGAAGATGGCGGGTCATGAAGGAAGCCTATTGAAGGCCCAAGACCCAGATGACTTGAGGCCCAAGAGGATGAACCGCCATATGTGTAACTTGTATTGTAAGGCAAGTTTAGTCAGTCACCGAGCCGGACACATTGTGTATGAGCCGGCCGGGACTCTATAAGCCGCCGGACATCAACCTGTGTATATAAAAGGGTGACCCGGCGGCGGGTTAACTCAAGAAAACAACAAGTCGATAACTAGGTCAAGTGGATTCGCTCCCTGGTAGTCGAAACCCAAGCAATACAACCCCAAACTGGAGTAAGCCTTTACCTTGTTGCGAGGGGCCGAACCAGTATAAACTCTTTGTGTCCTTTGTCCTAATTAACCGTTTTAAGCTAACCTAGCTGCGATGGATCCACACCTAAGTCCTTACACTAGGACATCTGCCGTGACAATTCCATGACAGTTGGCGCCCACCGTGGGGCCAGCGCATGGTGGTTTCGAGTTCTTAAAGGGCAACTTCGCAGGGATCAAGGGATATGCTGTGGGCCGGATGACCAAGAGTCGTCGCGGCAAGTTCTACATCGACGATGCAGGCTGGGACCCAGAGGCCGGCTCAATTGAGTACGGGTACCGGGTCCCCTTCAGCGTAATCCACGTCTTCATCGGCAAGATCGGCGAATCGGGCCCTGAGCTGGACACCTGCACCGACATCATCTAGACGGCTCAGTGTGCACGACCCGCCAAGGATCAAACCGCTGTGAAGCATGCCTTTGTGGGTTTCATCCATGGGGCGGAACTTGAGAAAGGATCTGTGTTGGTGGTGAGACGGCCATCGACTCTGATGGTGAGTCGTCGACCGGTGAGACCGATTCAATGTATCAACTGCAGGCCGGCCGGCTTGGGGACTGTTCCGATGGTGACAGTATTCCGGACCCCTATGAGCCGCCGAAAAGGGTGGCAATCTTCATGGCCGATACACAACTAGTGCTCGGTTCGACAACCGCTGCAGCCATGACCTCCAGCTCAATAGCTGCGGCGACGGCTGGGGCTAGCGGCTCTACGCGCCCGCCGGCTCAGGTTCTGAGCAAATTGCTGGATGCTTTGGCGGCTTTGATGGGGGTGGAGGTGACCCCAGACACTCAAGAACAGCATAAAGTGGATGTTGCGAAGCTACGAGATGAGATAGCTCAGGCCAAGGAGGAGCTGGCGGCTGAGAACGCTAGGATGGCCACGGAGCGAGCTGCTTTGGACGCTCAGGCACAACGGATTCATGCAGACTCTTTCCGGCTTACCTTGGATCAAAACGCTTCAAATGCCATCATGAGAAGGAAGCACCAGAGTCGCTTACCTACGGTTTACGATGTGAGAAACCTCTTTAACACACCTGGGGCAGGGACCAGTGACCCGCCTGTGGTGAACCGGGCGGTTGAGGCGCCCATGACCGGAGCACCGGTTCAGCCGCGTACTGCGGATCCACCTCGTTTGGATATGACTCCGCCTCAGCATGTTCCGACACCGTTGGGTCATTATTCTAACCCTATGGATAATATGATTGCTGCGGCGACACGATTGGCGGCTCTCCCAGTTGAAGGCGAGTCTCCGACGGCGATAGAGATGCGGAGGGCCAGAGAGCTTCTTTAGACAGCAGTGGCTCAAGAGGCGGCTTATTCGTATAGCCGCGAACGGATTCACTCAACCCCTCGTCCAAGCCGTAGTTATAGCAGGCATATTGACTCACCGGCAGTTTCGAGCAGTGAACAGCACCGTAATCAGCCTCGTAGGCATGACCCACCACGCGCTGGCAATGATGTCCAGGCTTTGGTGGACCAGGGCAGGGCGCAGCGTGAGGCCGAGCTGGCAGCTCAGTTATCGGCTCAACAACAATCTCCGGTTTATCCGTCAATGTCTGTGGGGGCAGGAGTGACCTCTCGAACGTTGGGTGTGCCATGTTTAGTGCCAACTCTACGCAACAAGCGCTTGCCTAAGGATTTCAAGGGCCCCCGTAAGGTGCCTAGCTACACAGCGGATCAACCCCCAGAAGCTTGGATTGAGAGCTATGAGATGGCTATGGAGATGTTGGATGTTAGTGATGCTGCATGTGCTAAGTATTTCACCATGATGTTGGATGGGCTGGCTCGTAACTGGTTGAAAGGGTTGCCTGCTAACTCCATTGGTTCATGGGCTGAATTGAAGTCCCGTTTCATTCAGAATTTCAAGGATACGTGCAAGCAGCCCATGTCGATTCTTGACTTAGACACTTATGTCCAGGGTGAAGGAGAGTCAACGACCCATTGGGTGCACCGGATCTCAACCATTATTCACTCCTCAGACAGTATGAACGTCAGTTCAGCTGTCCTCATGTTAGAGAAAAACTGCCGTTTCCTTCCACTCAAATAGAAGCTAGGGAGGCTTAAGCGCCACTGTAGTGATATGGGGGAGCTCATGGCGGCTCTCGTCAAATACGTCGACTCGGATAGTACCAAGGATCCAGAATCTGATGAGGAGAAGGCTGGAAAGGGGAAGAAAATGGTAAGGGGCAGCAACAGAATATGGCGGGTCAGGGTAACAATGGTAAGCGCAAGCACACGGACGGCGGCTCCGATTTTGTAGCTAACACTAATGTGCAGAACAATGATCGCCGCTGCAAGGGAAGGTTCCCGTTCCAATCTGGAGGGTCAAGGTCTAATCTAGAGGCGATGTTGAACCAACCTGTCCGAAGCATAGCCGGCGTGACAAACCGTCAACGCACCCGTGGAAGGATTGTAGCATCATGAGGGAGTACAGGAATTACAACCTCAATCAGGACCACAATAATAATAATGGCCCGCACGACGGATCAGGTTCTGGCTTTAATCAGCAGTCCAACCAGGGGAATCAGCAGCATCAGTCGGGGTATCAGAGCAATCCGAAGCAGTTGAATAGTGGAAAGTATCATGTATTCACCATGAGTCTATGCAAATGAGACCAGAAGATTCATAAAAGGGCGGTGAACGCAGTTGAGCCGGCGATTCTGTGACACCCAAAAAATTTTTGGCCTTGTTTTATTTATTAAAATGTTGCCAGGAAATAAAACTTTTCCATTTGTCAAGATTTACCCTTTTGTTATTGTGAATTTTTACTTCAAAAAAAAATCTTCAAAGAGTGTTATTGGACTTGTGTGCCCTCTTTATAAAATCAATCCTTTATCAGTGGACTTATTTGCATAATTATTTTTCATGAGCCTTATACTTTTAAAATGACCTTTCATAAATTTGGAGCCCCTTTTTGCACTGCAACCATTTGATAAATGCTTTTAAAAATTTCACCAAAATTTGGGGATGTCATGTGAGGTTTCCCCATCACTTTTGTGCAAAAACATCTTTTGGTCATTGGAGATTTTGAGCTCCACATCAATTTTTAAAATCTGGTCCAGTAGGTATTTTGCACTACAACCTTTTTAAATATTCTTCTAAAAATTCTTCCAAGTGTTTGGAGATGTCAGTGGATGCTTACAATTCATTTTCATGCAAAAACCCAATATTGTTCTTTGAAAAATCTGAGTGAATCATCTTCATTTCCATTCTGGTCCAGTTTGGTGATTTGTACTGCAACCCCATTTTATTTTGCTCTAATATCTTTGAGCTTTTTCCTACCTATAGTCCTCCCTACCAAACTCTTAAGTCCAGGAGATTGGACCCATTGGCATATTTTTGGTGCATGCAATGATAGCCTTTAGTTTCTGCCCAAAACTGATTTTCTCCAAATCTTGCACTATCAAGTTTCTGTTTTTGCCAAGCTAGCCTTACCACCTTCTTGAGCTCCTAAAGAGACCAGGATCTGGAGAGTTTGGCCACCCCAAGAGTTGCCTAGCTGACCATGGCATTCTGTCGAACACCCTGTGTGCAGGAACATTTTTGGCAAGTCTGCTAGCTTGCATTGTGGACTTGAACCCCTGACCTATCCACCTTGTCCACTGAACTCCTAGCCACCCCTACCCTCATTCTGTTCTTTGCCAGCTCCACCCTCGCGCTCTAGCTCGCACTGGCATTTCGTCGAGCAGGTGCCGTGCGTGCTCTGGGCGCGCCTAGAGTGCACGTTTTGCACGCGCGCGCACTGAGCCGACACGCCGCACTGCCGCACTCTATGCGACCCGACCCTGGCCCCATCTGCATCGCTGAGCCACGCACTAGCCGCTCCCTGCTCCACGACATCGATGGCGCCCTGCAGCGCCGCTGGCAGCGCCCTTGGCGGCACGCCGGCGTCGGCAGCGGCCTCTGCCATGTTCGGCACCGCCCAAACCACCCCAGCGCGCCAGCTGCCCCTGTGAATAGCTCGTGCTTATCCTCATGCTCGTCGGAACGCGTTCGTCGCCGCCATGATGCCCTGCAACTACAGCAACGGCTGTCGCCGGCGATCTTATCTTCTGCCGCCGCGGAGCCAGCCTCGTCACGCTATAAAAGGGAACCCCGAGCCCCTCCGAGCACTCAGGCGACATCAGACCCTCCCCGTAAAGCTTCCCACGCAGTAGATCGACCCGTAGTGGCCATCTTCCTCAACTCCGGCCAGCTCGGCCGCCGCCAAGCTCCGGTGCGATTCATCGCAACCAGCCGCTCTTTCGCCCAACCAACGCCACCAGTAGCTTCCCATAGTTCTTGCGGAGCTGCCCAGCTACCCAACTTCGGTCGGAGGCCACCGGAGCACAAAAGTCACTTCGCCACCGTAGCCCTCTCCGCCGCGGAGCTCGCCGCCGGCGACTCCTTCCACCCCCGACGACCCAACAACCACCGAGAGGATTGCCTCGGTCTGGCCAACCCATCCCTGCCCTCAGATGCCCTCGAGGAGCCGCCGTTCGTCGCCGGCGATCGCCGGAGCCCCGCCACCGTTTGGGCACAGAGAAAGGAGGGAGAGGGAGACCAGTCAAACCTGACTAGTGGGCCCTCTGGACCCACTGTCAGTGACCCGCGCGTCCGCCCTCTCTGGTTAAGTGGTGGCGCAAAACCCCGCGTACGTTTCCTCTGATGCGAAAGCGTATTCCCCTCGAAGCGTTTTCCTTTTTCCTGATTTTAATAAAACAGAGTTTGACCAGATTTGACTGGCTATAACTTTTAAAAGAAAACTCCAAATGAGTTGATTCTTTTTCCTACCTCTCTCAAATTTCATCTAGTTTATTTTAAGATTTATTTAAGAAATATTTGAGACAATTTTTGGTACTGTGTTTGAAATATTTGTTATTTGTATATTTTGCAAAATAGGATTTTGGAGAAAAAGGAAAGCTTCCAAAAAGTGCATCCTTTGCATACTCTTGAAGGCAAGCATTTCTGAACTCTGGCATAATATGTTGTTGTGGTGTTTTGATATGATCGCAATACCTTTTTACTTGGAGTATGTGATAGCTTTATGTATCGATATAGTCTCGTGCATGAGTACACTTTGGAGTTGTTTTGTGGTCAGCAATGGATACGCTAATGATTTAGATCATCCTCGTGAGCTTCTCTTGCATACCGGTAGGAAGCCTGGAAAGTCATGGTCTTGGGTGGACACGAGCTTGTCCCTAGTCCCTCGTCGAGACGAGTATGCCCGGTATGGCATGGTGAGGCTCGAGGAGTGGTGTTTTATTTCACTAGTGGTAATATTGTTGGAGGATACCTGGACCACCTGAGTCGGTTGTAGACCGAGTCTTGATCAATAGCTTCCTTATTTGTTGGTACCACCACTTGTCCCTGCAGGGGACAGGGTATGGTTCAGTAGGTTGTCAACCCCTTTCCAAAGCACACACCGTACAGAGAGGCCATGGTGGAAGATACCGGGTGCATCCGGTAGGCAGGCCACCTGGTCAGGGGGCATGGGTGTTTCCGGTTGGGACCGAGAGGGGGGGCACCCCCTTAGAGCGCGCGAATAGAAATTTGATCCCATGCTACGTCGAGGTTGTAGCCTCCCCACTTAGAGTTTTGCTTGGCAGGTGTCGTGGGTGATTCCAGACACCGGTGAGTTAAGCTGGTGTGTGCAGGTCAGGCGTGTTTTCAATTAAAAGACCGTAGACGGAATTAGTCCCGAGGGACTAAGTAAACCCGTTACTCGTGGAAAATGGTACTCCCTCTGCAGAGGATATATCCGTTTGGATAGTCATGTTCTTGAGTAAAGACCACAGTCTGAGTTGAATCTAGTCACGGTATTCGGATGGAGAACGAATTAGCTAGAGCTCAGTAACGGTATCCGGATGGAGAACGATTTAGCTAGGACTCGTTGACGGTTTTCGGATGGAGATACGGCTTGACTAGACCATATTATCGGTTTTCGGATGGAGATACGGCTTGACTAGACCATATTATCGGTTTTCGGATGGAGATACGGCTTGACTAGACCATATTATCGGTTTTCGGATGGAGATACGGCTTGACTAGACCATATTATCGGTTTTCGGATGGAGATACGGCTTGACTAGACCATATTATCGGTTTTCGGATGGAGAAACGACTGAACTAAATATTGTTTAAGATTATGGCATATGGATTATGATCTTTATTATTTTGGACTAACCATTTATGTTACGTATATTATTGAGTATCCCTGGGATGGTTCTGCCTCCTGGATATTCACTGTGATTATTCTCTTATAAGCCCTTTCTGTGGTGTCGCTCAGACGCCCGACTGCGGCATGCTTGTTGTTCATTTATCTTTTATAAGCCCTTTATGTGGTGTCGCCCCGACGCCCGACTGCGGCGTTATTATTCCTGCAGTTTTCCTCTCGAGGAGTCATTCAGACACTCGTTTGGCACCAGTATTACTATTCTGCATTTTCCGCTCGAGGAGTCATTCAGACACTCGTTTGGCACCCAGTATTTTATTTTTGTATATTTTTTAACCATATGTGTGCATCTTGGTCTTTCGTATATTTCGTGACAGACGTGTGATCATCTAATTAACCCGGAGCATGTTTGATATATTATACCCGTGTTCTTAATGTTTGCGAGTACATTCAAACATACTCACTGGCTTGTCCCTGGCTATTGTCTTGGCCAGATTCCTTGCGTGGAGATAAGCATCGCGGTGACAACCCCGGAACCTACGTGTTGACATTTGCAGCCTCGCGAAGATACGAGTTATCCTGGTCAGCTGTTCTTGTGGGAAATGGAGTCCCATAGACGCAGATGTACCACAACCGCTTCCGCCATCGACCACTAGAAATCCAAATGTTGTACTCCTAGGCCACAATGGTCTTGTACTACATATTTTTGTACTTGCTTGGATTTTCTTGTATCAAGTTGGTGCCTCATCAGCTAACAGTAATCCTGGGGCTGGTGAGCACAACGGCCATTTTCTGGAGAATTAATATCCCGAAAATCCGGTCGTGACAGACTTGGTATCAGAGCCAGGCTGACCTTTGGCTAATCCTATCTTAGCCAGGTCAATAAACCTAGGTTAACCCAAACCACCAGACCTTAGCCTAACCCCGGTCAAGCTTCCCGCGTAAGATAGCCCCACAGTAACCCGACGCCCTTTTCGGCGGACGGTGCCCAACCTATCAGCCTAACCCGTCGATCACGCGCCAGTGACCGACACCCAACCCGTCTCTATCGCAAGCGTGCAGAGGAAGACTCCGCCCCCTTTCCCTATAAAAAGGGCACGCTAGCCTCAACACAGCGCATCACAGCCTCTTTTTCCCCAAACCAAGCCACGATGCCTGGTCCCATCGTTCACAATGAGACCACAGCGACCAACCTTGGAGGTTTTGTGACCGTGCTCGCAAACCTCACCCGCCGTACCTATGCATTAGAAGAGCCTCCTGAGTATGTTGTGCACCAAGGACCCATGTACGGTGAAAGCCGTCAGTACTGGGCCACTGTGCACATCTACGGTAGGGGTCTGTCGCCAGAACGCCCCTACAGGTTCACTGGAAGGACAACTTCCTTTGAGCCACAAGCCATCCAACTGGCAGCCCGTGAAGCTATAGTTCAACTCCGGCACTTGTCGCCTAGAGTTAACTATCGCTCGTTCTACTACTACCCCAGTCGTGACGGGTATGGTAGGCCGCCCCAGGTTGCCAATGGAGACCACGAGACAGATCCAACACTATTGCATCTGGTGCGCTATGTAAGCGCACTAGAGCAACTGTTCGATCAGGTCACTCTTGATCTGATCGCAGCTCGTGGAGAACTGGTTCGCCGAGCCCCGGCGAGAAGAGAAGCGGAGCCCGACGCCGACAACCCAGTCGTGCTGTTCGGACACCCGATCGATCCCTTGAGGTCTGCGCCAGCCCTCAACCAGAGCACTTTGGTGACCCCAGAAGCGCTTCGTCGCCTTTTGGGAACCCATTCCAACGGGATTGTGGCCAACAACCCCCGCGATGGTCATCACCATTTCCCCGACCCTGCAGCCCCTCAGCCTCAGCCAGCAAATCCCGACGGTGAGAACCGTGGAGAAGCATCGGCGTCCTCTAGGCAAGCCCGCTTAGACATTAACAAAGTAGACTAAGTCGCTCGAGTTGTATCGAGCCTTGGTTTTCCTACGCTTTGTAATGGTGTGGGCTTGTATCGCTTGTATTGCATGCTGTCTGCTTGAGCGCCCCTGTTTTGGAGTGGTAGCTATGCATGTGTACGTTAGCGTACAGTTGCACTTTTTTCGGGCGCAGCTACCAAGACCAACCCCGTCGGCGCACACAGTAATGCGTCACATTTATGTGATGTGCATATCTGTGGCTTTGACCCGAGAACAGGATCGTCAGCCAGTTACCCTTCACCCCGGTAGATAACCCAGCCCCGGTGCTATATAAAGGCCACTTCGTGAACTTGCCAAGCACCCCTCACCTTTGTGCGCAGCACTCACAACCATTCCTTACCATGTCAACCCCCAGTATTTATCTGAGAACCCCAGACGCAACCCCGGGTAGCTTTGTCAAATTATTGTGGGACTTTCCCTGCAGTACCATGAGTGCCACCCGTCCACCCCAGTACGATTTGCTCAAATCGAGGATCACACCTTCCACCTCGAAATATTGGGCAGTGGTGCACATCCCTCCCGCCTACCCAAACCAAGACCCAACGGAAGTCTCCTTCGTGGGGAAATCCATGCCGACTCCGCATATGGCTATAGAAGCTGCTGCGTACGAGGCGCTCACTCGTCTTCGATTCGCAGTACCCTATGCCAGCGAGCGAGGATACTATTATTTTCCGAGTCGTGCAGCACCCGGAGAAGTTGCATCTTTTCCCGGTGGGCGCATTGAGAGAGATCCAGTACTGGCCAACCTTGCCCAGTACGTCATCGCTCAGGAGCGTTTAACTCAGCGAGTAATGGGTTATCTCCAGAGCCTCGCTGATTTAAATCCTCGGATCGCTATTGGCAGACCACTGAGGCCTGACCAAGAAGGGCGCATTCATCGGCTGGTCAACCCGCTTCCCCCGATAGAAGAGGAGTGTGCGCCAGTGCCAGAGGCATTTTCTCAGGACCCTGTCTTTTTACCGTTTTCCTTGTAAACGCCTCCGATGTATTTATTATCCCAGTATTTTTATTTATGTGTTGTAGCATGTTCATGGTTCCCAAAAAATTTTGTGCGACGGATCCAATTTTTGCTTTAGTTTCAATTGTGTGAGCAGTATTATTGCTGTTAGTTTTGTTTTATTTATTTGTCTCTCGCAGCGTGTTTTTGAAGGGATTTCTTTCCCAGAGTCACTGCTGCGTATATATTTTCGCGACATAGATTTTTATTCGCGCATCATCGTAACAGCTTTTAACAAATCTCGAGGACGAGATTTTTCTTAAGGGAGGTAGTGTTGTGACACCCAAAAATTTTTTGGCCTTGTTTTATTTATTAAAATGTTGCCAGGAAATAAAACTTTTCCATTTGTCAAGATTTACCCTTTTGTTATTGTGAATTTTTACTTCAAAAAAAAACCTTCAAAGAGTGTTATTGGACTTGTGTGCCCTCTTTATAAAATCAATCCTTTATCAGTGGACTTATTTGCATAATTATTTTTCATGAGCCTTATACTTTTAAAATGACCTTTCATAAATTTTGAGCCCCTTTTTGCACTGCAACCATTTGATAAATGCTTTAAAAAATTTCACCAAAATTTGGGGATGTCATGTGAGGTTTCCCCATCACTTTTGTGCAAAAACATCTTTTGGTCATTGGAGATTTTGAGCTCCACATCAATTTTTCAAATTTGGTCCAGTAGGTATTTTGCACTACAACCTTTTTAAATATTCTTCTAAAAATTCTTCCAAGTGTTTGGAGATGTCAGTGGATGCTTACAATTCATTTTCATGCAAAAACCCAATATTGTTCTTTGAAAAATCTGAGTGAATCATCTTCATTTCCATTCTGGTCCAGTTTGGTGATTTGTACTGCAACCCCATTTTATTTTGCTCTAATATCTTTGAGCTTTTTCCTACCTATAGTCCTCCCTACCAAACTCTTAAGTCCAGGAGATTGGACCCATTGGCATATTTTTGGTGCATGCAATGATAGCCTTTAGTTTCTGCCCAAAACTGATTTTCTCCAAATCTTGCACTATCAAGTTTCTGTTTTTGCCAAGCTAGCCTTACCACCTTCTTGAGCTCCTAAAGAGACCAGGATCTGGAGAGTTTGGCCACCCCAAGAGTTGCCTAGCTGACCATGGCATTCTATCGAACACCCTGTGTGCAGGAACATTTTTGGCATGTCTGCTAGCTTGCATTGTGGACTTGAACCCCTGACCTATCCACCTTGTCCACTGAACTCCTAGCCACCCCTACCCTCGTTCTGTTCTTTGCCAGCTCCACCCTCGCGCTCTAGATTGCACTGGCATTTCGTCGAGCAGGTGCCGTGCGTGCTCTGGGTGCGCCCAGAGCGCACGTTTTGCACGCGCGCGCACTGAGCCGACACGCCGCACTGCCGCACTCGACGCGACCCGACCCTAGCCCCTTCTGCATCGCTGAGCCACGCACTAGCCGCTCCCTGCTCCACGGCATCGATGGCGCCCTGCAGCGCCGCTGGCAGCGCCCTTGGCGGCACGCCGGCGTCGGCAGCGGCCTCTGCCATGTTCGGCACCGCCCAAACCACCCCAGCGCGCCAGCTGCCCTTGTGAATAGCTCGTGCTTATCCTCATGCTCGTCGGAACGCGTTCGTCGCCGCCACGATGCCCTGCAACTAGAGCAACGGCTGTCGCCGGCGATCTTATCTTCTGCCGCCGCGGAGCCAGCCTCGTCACGCTATAAAAGGGAACCCCGAGCCCCTCCGAGCACTCAGGCGACATCAGACCCTCCCCGTAAAGCTTCCCACGCAGTAGATGGACCCGTAGTGGCCATCTTCCTCAACTCCGGCCAGCTCGGCCGCCGCCAAGCTCCGGTGCGATTCATCGCAACCAGCCGCTCTTTCGCCCAACCAACGCCACCAGTAGCTTCCCATAGTTCTTGCGGAGCTGCCGAGCTACCCAACTTCGGTCGGAGGCCACCGGAGCACAAAAGTCACTTCGCCACCGTAGCCCTCTCCGCCGCGGAGCTCGCCGCCGGCGACTCCTTCCACCCCCGACGACCCAACAACCACCGAGAGGATCGCCTCGGTCTGGCCAACCCATCCCTGCCCTCAGATGCCCTCGAGGAGCCGCCGTTCGTCGCCGGCGATCGCCGAAGCCCCGCCACGGTTCGGGCACAGAGAAAGGAGGGAGAGGGAGACCAGTCAAACCTGACTAGTGGGCCCTCTGGACCCACTGTCAGTGACCCACGCGTCCGCCCTCTCTGGTTAAGTGGTGGCGCAAAACCCCGCGTACGTTTCCTCTGCTGCGAAAGCGTATTCCCCTCGAAGCGTTTTCCTTTTTCCTAATTTTAATAAAACAGAGTTTGACCAGACTTTGACTGGCTATAACTTTTAAAATAAAACTCCAAATGAGTTGATTCTTTTTCCTACCTCTCTCAAATTTCATCTAGTTTATTTTAAGATTTATTTCAAAAATATTTGAGACAACTTTTGGTACTGTGTTTGAAATATTTGTTATTTGTATATTTTGCAAAATAGGATTTTGGAGAAAAAGGAAAGCTTCCAAAAAGTGCATCCTTTGCATACTCTTGAAGGCAAGCATTTCTGAACTCTGGCATAATATGTTGTTGTGGTGTTTTGATACGATCGCAATACCTTTTTACTTGGAGTATGTGATAGCTTTATGTATCAATATAGTCTCGTGCATGAGTACACTTTGGAGTTGTTTTGTGGTCAGCAATGGATACACTAATGATTTAGATCATCCTCGTGAGCTTCTCTTGCATACCGGTAGGAAGCCTGGAAAGTCATGGTCTTGGGTGGACACGAGCTTGTCCCTAGTCCCTCGTCGAGACGAGTATGCCCGGTATGGCATGGTGAGGCTCGAGGAGTGGTGTTTTATTTCACTAGTGGTAATATTGTTGGAGGATACCTGGACCACCTGAGTCGGTTGTAGACCGAGTCTTGATCAATAGCTTCCTTATTTGTTGGTACCACCACTTGTCCCTGCAGGGGACAGGGTATGGTTCAGTAGGTTGTCAACCCCTTTCCAAAGCACACACCGTACAGAGAGGCCATGGTGGAAGATACCGGGTGCATCCGGTAGGCAGGCCACCTGGTCAGGGGGCATGGGTGTTTCCGGTTGGGACCGAGAGGGGGGGCACCCCCTTAGAGCGCGCGAATAGAAATTTGATCCCATGCTACGTCGAGGTTGTAGCCTCCCCACTTAGAGTTTTGCTTGGCAGGTGTCGTGGGTGATTCCAGACACCGGTGAGTTAAGCTGGTGTGTGCAGGTCAGGCGTGTTTTCAATTAAAAGACCATAGACGGAATTAGTCCCGAGGGACTAAGTAAACCCGTTACTCGTGGAAAATGGTACTCCCTCTACAGAGGATATATCCTGTTGGATAGTCATGTTCTTGAGTAAAGACCACAGTCTGAGTTGAATCTAGTCACGGTATTCGGATGGAGAACGAATTAGCTAGAGCTCAGTAACGGTATCCGGATGGAGAACGATTTAGCTAGGACTCACTGACGGTTTTCGGATGGAGATACGGCTTGACTAGACCATATTATCGGTTTTCGGATGGAGATACGGCTTGACTAGACCATATTATCGGTTTTCGGATGGAGATACGGCTTGACTAGACCATATTATCGGTTTTCGGATGGAGATACGGCTTGACTAGACCATATTATCGGTTTTCGGATGGAGAAACGACTGAACTAAATATTGTTTAAGATTATGGCATATGGATTATGATCTTT
Organism: Triticum aestivum; assembly: GCF_018294505.1. Classification (NCBI taxonomy): domain Eukaryota; kingdom Viridiplantae; phylum Streptophyta; class Magnoliopsida; order Poales; family Poaceae; genus Triticum; species Triticum aestivum. The sequence continues at coordinate 449,396,808 of NC_057796.1, forward strand.
ATTATTTTGGACTAACCATTTATGTTACGTATATTATTGAGTATCCCTGGGATGGTTCTGCCTCCTGGATATTCACTGTGATTATTCTCTTATAAGCCCTTTCTGTGGTGTCGCTCAGACGCCCGACTGCGGCATGCTTGTTGTTCATTTATCTTTTATAAGCCCTTTATGTGGTGTCGCCCCGACGCCCGACTGCGGCGTTATTATTCCTGCAGTTTTCCTCTCGAGGAGTCATTCAGACACTCGTTTGGCACCAGTATTACTATTCTGCATTTTCCGCTCGAGGAGTCATTCAGACACTCGTTTGGCACCCAGTATTTTATTTTGGTATATTTTTTAACCATATGTGTGCATCTTGGTCTTTCGTATATTTCGTGATAGACGTGTGATCATCTAATTAACTCGGAGCATGTTTGATATATTATACCCGTGTTCTTAATGTTTGCGAGTACATTCAAACGTACTCACTGGCTTGTCCCTGGCTATTGTCTTGGCCAGATTCCTTGCGTGGAGATAAGCATCACGGTGACAACCCCGGAACCTATGTGTTGACATTTGCAGCCTCGTGAAGATAGGAGTTATCCTGGTCAGCTGTTCTTGTGGGAAATGGAGTCCCATAGACGCAGATGTACCACAACCGCTTCCGCCATCGACCACTAGAAATCCAAATGTTGTACTCCTAGGCCACAATGGTCTTGTACTACATATTTTTGTACTTGCTTGGATTTTCTTGTATCAAGTTGGTGCCTCATCAGCTAACAGTAATCCTGGGGCTGGTGAGCACAACGGCCATTTTCTGGAGAATTAATATCCCGAAAATCCGGTCGTGACAGATTCCTTGTTACTTGCGATGGTCTGAACATCCTATTCTTTGGAGCCGTGAGGACCACCCGCCCCGGTTGATAGTCCGGGTCAGTTGGCTTTGGTGGTTGTGCCTCAGGTTGGGGGTACAAGTTTACTAAGGTGCTTATGGATGGAGGCATCAACATCAATATCCTTTACTATGACACATTTTGTCGTATGAATTTAACTGATAAAGATCTTAAGTCATCTAATATTGTTTTCCATGGTGTGGTGCCTGGAAAGTCGGCATATCCGGTGGGTAAGATAGCTTTGGAAGTGGATTTTGGTGTTGATCATGATTATAGAGTTGAGACATTGACTTTCGAGGTGGTCAAGATCAAGAGCCCTTATCATGCTTTGTTTGGGCGGCCGTCTTATGCTAAGTTCATGGCAAGACCTTGTTATGTTTATTTGGAGCTTAAAATGCCGGGTTATAAGGGTACCATCACAGTGCATGGGAACAGGAAGATAGCCTTGGAATGTGAAGAAGGCGATGCTGCTTATGCGGAGTCTGTTGGTGCAATGGAGGAGTTGAAGTTTTACAAAGATAATGTTGACCTGGCAGATATGACACCTTTGAAGAAGCCGACCATAGAGCACGACCCTTCGTTGAAGTTTAAGTCGGCAGATGACACCAAGCTGGTTGACTTTGTTCCTGGTGATTCATCCAAGCAATTCAATATCAGTGCTAATATGGATCCAAAATAGGAAAGCGCGCTCATCGAGTTTATCCGTGAGAACCGGGACATCTTTGCATGGAAATCTTCTGACATGCCAGGTGTACCGAGGGAACTCGCTGAGCACACTCTCAATATTGATCCAAAGTTTAAACCGATCAAGCAATTCCTTTGCCATTTTAATGAGGAGAGGCGCAAGGCCATTGGTGAAGAAGTGGCCCGGCTCTTGGCGGCTGGATTTATTGTTGAAGTCTTTCATCCTGAGTGGTTGGCTAACCTGGTGCTGGTACTTAAGAAGAACGGTACTTGGCGTATGTGTGTGGATTACACAAATTTAAACAAGGCCTGTCCGGCTGATCCTTGCGGTCTCCCCCGTATTGATCAAATCATTGATGCTACAGCGGGTTGTGAGCGTTTGAGTTTTTTGGATGCTTACTCTAGTTATCATCGGATCAAGATGGCAGTTAAGGACCAGGAGAAGACAGCTTTCATCACTCCCTTTGGAGCCTTCTGCTATGTGTCTATGCCCTTTGGGCTCAAGAGTGCCCAGGCAACTTATCAACGGTGTGTTCAGAATTGCCTCCATGACTAGATTGGACGTAATGTTCATGCTTATGTGGATGATATTGTTTTGAAATCCAGGAAGAAGGAAACCTTGATAGATGATTTGAAAGAGACCTTTGACAATCTCCGGGTCTACAAGATGATGCTTAACCCGACCAAATGCGTCTTTGATGTGCCAGCGGGCAAGCTCTTGGGCTTTTTGGTTTCTGAAAGGGGCATTGAAGCTAACCCAAAGAAAATCAATGCTATCACTTCGTTGGCTAAGCCGGCATGTATTAATGATGTCCAACGTCTGGCGGGTCGTATTGCGGCCTTAAGCCGGTTCATAAGTCGGTTGGGCGAAAAAGCTATCCCTCTGTACCAGATGATGAAGAAAACATATCACTTTGTCTAGAGTGATGCTGCTGATCAGGCATTTGAGGCCTTGAAAAAACAGTTAGCTGAGCCACCAATCCTTGCTGCACCTATTGATAAGGAGCCCTTGTTGTTATATGTGGCTGCTAATAGCCGAGCCGTTAGTGTGGCAATTGTTTTGGAAAGGAAGGAATCAGGCAAGGAGTATCCGATTCAGCGGCCGGTTTATTATGTCAGTGAGGTACTCATTGAATCCAAGCAGAGATACCCACATTGGCAAAAGCTAGTCTATGGGGTATTCCTGGCTAGTCGCAAATTGAAGCAGTATTTCTTTGGTCATCCCATCACTGTGGTCAGTTCTGCTCCCTTAGGGGATATTATTCAAAACAGAGAAGCCACAGGTCGGGTATCCAAGTGGTCCATTGAGCTTGGACCCCATGAATTGAAATATTTGCCTCAGACAGCTATCAAGTCTCAAGCACTTATGGATTTTATTAATGACTGGACCAAGTTGTAGATGCCCAAGGAGAAGCCGGATAGCACATATTGGACTATTCACTTTGATGGATCCAGACAGTTGGAAGGATCGGGGGCTGGACTTATTTTGACTTCCCCACGAGGTGATAAATTTTGTTATGTCCTAAGCTTGATGTTCCCTTGTACTAAGAATGCAGCTGAGTATGAGGCCTTGATCCATGGTCTTCGGATGGCTAAAGAGATGAATCTAAGCCGGGTGAGGTGTTTTGGTGACTCAGATTTGGTGGCTCAGCAAGTTTCAGGCACTTGGGATTCTAAAAAGATCCACTCATGGCGGCTTACCGCCGAGAGGTTGATGATATTGCTGTTCCTTTCAAAGGTTATCAAGTGGAACATGTTGATCGCAGGAAAAACGAGGCGGTTGATGCTTTAAGCCGGCTAGGGTCCAGCGTAAGCTAGTGCCACCTAATGTTTTCCTTGATATTCTGCATAACCCTTCAGTCAAATTGTCTACGGAGGAATATCTTGTTGTTCCTGACCCGGAGGCGCAGTTAGTGGCGGCTGTTCATGTAATTCCTGATTGGACTGTCCCATATTTGGCTTATATGACCCGGGGCGAGTTACTTGAAGATGAAACTTTGGCCAGGCAGATAACCTGGCGGTCTAAGTCAATGACTATTGTCAATGGAGTGTTGCACCGCTGCAGTGTCACAGGGGTGTTTCAACGTTGTGTCTCTCCTGAGGAAGGCCGTGAGATTCTATGAGAGATTCATGAATGAGATTGTGGTCGTCATGCCGACTCTAAATCTCTCGTAGCCAAGGCTTTTCGTCATGGGTTTTATTGGCTGACAGCTCATGCTGATGGAGAGGATTTGGTTAGTAAATGTGATGGTTGTCAAAAATTTTCAAGACGAGATCATGTGTCGGCTCAAGAATTGAGGATGATTCCAATCACTTGGCCGTTTGCAGTCTGGGGGCTGGATATGGTTGGGCCTTTTAAAAGGTCCAAGGATAAAAAGACCCACCTCTTGGTGGCGGTTGACAAATTTAGAAAGTGGGTTGAAGCAGAGCCGATTAGCAAATGTGACGCAGCAACAGCGGTTCAATTCATCAAAAAGGTGATTTTCCATTTTGGCTACCCTCACAGTATGATCATGGATAATGGTACCAATTTATCTAAAGGTGCTATGAAATAATTTTGTCAACGTGAACGTATTCATCTTGATGTGTCATTTGTGGCTCACCCCCAGTCCAATGGTCAAGTTGAACGAGCCAATCAAGAAATCTTGAGAGGCATAAAACCTCGACTTATGGTTCCATTGCAGAGGACGCTGGGTTGTTGGGTTGAGGAGTTACCTTCAGTGCTTTGGAGTATCAATACCACCCCAACAGATCTACGGGTTACACGCCTTTCTTCATGGTTTACGGAGCAGAGGCGGTTCTCCCAAGTGACATCCGTCACGACTCGCCCTGTGTGGCGGTTTATGTTGAAGCAGATAATGAGAAAGCACGTCAGGATGCTCTTGAACTTCTGGATGAGGAGCGTGACCTTGCAGTGGCTCGTTCGGCGATTTACTAGCAAGATCTGCGTTGTTATCATAGCCGCCGGGTTAGAATCAGGACCTTTCAAGAAGGAGATTTGGTGCTCCGGCTCATCCAAGATCAAACTGACATGCACAAGCTATCCCCACCTTGGGAAGAGCCCTTTGTGGTCAGCAAAAATCTGAACAACGGGTCATACTACCTTATCGTTATTCGAGACCGCAAGGACTTACGCACGTCAGAGGAGGAGACCCGCCGGCCGTGGAATATTGCTCATCTTCGGCCTTATTACACCTGAGCCACCGGCTCTTGTGATGTACATATTTAGACCAATGTATATATATATATATATATATATATATATATATTATGATTCAGTTTAATAAAGCCGGCACCCCTGAGAATTCGGGGCCTCTGTCGTTTCAGTTTCTAGCAAAAATCGAGTCTTTGTTCCCTGATTCATTGGTCTCATGGGGGCTTCCTGCTCATCGAGCATAGCTATTCATACCCATGAGATCCGGTTCTCAAGCCGATTTATTGGACATTTGGGGGCTTCCTGTTCATTGAACATAGCTCGCTCACCCATCTTGATCCGTCCTCCGGCCACCTTATTGGACATTTGGGGGCTTCCTGTTCATTGAACATAGCTCGCTCACCCATCTTGATCCGGCCTCCGGCCACGTTATTGGACATTTTGGGGCTTCCTGTTCAATGAACATAGCTCACTCACCCATCTTGATCCGGCCTACCGGCCACCTTATTGGTCACATGGGGGCTTCCTGCTCCCCGAGCATAGCTGTTCACACCCATGTGATCCGGTTTCCAAGCCGAACATTGAGTTAAACCTGCCTGTTTGCTTGATACTACCCCGCTAGGTGACCCACCGTACTCTTGAAAGTTACTCTTTTAATAAGACCCTAAACTTGTCAACGTTAAAAGGGCGGCCTTTGTCCACGTGAGAGCCGGCTTACAGAGAGCTAGGACAAGCTCACCCGTTTCGCAGTCTCTCTGCTATGTGGCCTGTTTGTACTCTTGCCAGTTACTCTTTTTAATAAGACCCTGAACTGGTTAAGGTTAAAACAACAGATTTATGTCACATGAGAGCCGACTTATGGGATAAAAATCAATTTTTTTGAAAAACAGAATCGAGCTACACTCTTCTGGATTTATGTCAAGCTTCCGGCTTGCAGATTTACATATTTACAACATCGATATGCTACTAGTCTACAGGTATGATATCATATTTGAATAAGTATTTGGTTTTTTCAAACCACCCTGGTTATAGACTTTAAGTAGCCAGGACATATCATGTTGGATGTCATGACCCGCCCTGACGAAAACCGCCAGCGTATTTTTTCTTCAATGTCTGCAGATGCATTATGAGATAACACGATCTACTTTCCATAACATTTCACAACAAAAGAATAAGTACCATCAGTTTTCCAGAGGATAAAACATGCACGATGGCACGACAAATCGTTGTTTTACTAGTCTATTACATGGCTCCATGAGACCAAATGATTAAGTGTTTTTTAAGCAACGTCTGAAGGGGCAGGTTATGAGCCGTCTAGCGGATTAATTTTCCTGGTCTTGGCGGGTTGAGGCTTCCGGGTCATCCTGCGCCGGTTCTTCTTCTTACTCCGTCGTCTGGAAGTTAGGTGACGACCAATCAATGCCAGTCAAGGCTTGAAATTCAGCTTCGTCATCGATAAGCTCAGATGGATCGATTTCAGGGGCAAAAGTATGCTTACGGATTGGAGGGATGAGATCCACAATTTTGTAAGCCGGCTTTGGCATCTTCTGATTGTTCGCTGTATAAGCCGCCTGATATCTCGACATACCTGTTTCTTCGGCAATAAGGCTCGCCAATGGATGCATCTCTTTCACACAGGCAGCAAAATCCTTCTTATCAAAGGGAGACCCATCCTCTTTGAAGCTGGGGCAGCCAATAGCTAGCTCGGCCGGGTCTAATTCTGCTTGCCATGCCTTAGCTCGGTTCAAAGCCGTAATGGCACCGGCTCTCACAGCTGACCGCTTGATTTCTTCAATTCTTGCGGGCAAGACAGAAAGTTTGCTTAGAACATCACTAAGAAGGGATGGTGCTTGATTGGTTGGTGAGATGGTGGCTATTGTGCACTGAGCACCAGTATACAATTGTTCCACCAGCGTGTAAACCGCTTTGAGCTTTATCAGCATCTCTTGACCAAGATTGCTGCTCCTTGGGCCTGGATAAACGCAATGTGGTTAAGTCATTAGGCGGATTACAAAGTGGAGTGTGGAAATTCATTACAATATTTAAGTCTTATTTACCAAAAATGGCAGAGGTCATCTGTGTGATATGACGCTTTAAGCCGGTAAGATCTGTGGTGACCTCTTGCAAAGAGGCTTCAGCTTTTTCAGCTCTCTGTATCAGGGCAGTTTTTTCTTTAGCCCAGGTGGTTTTCTCAGTGTTAAAACCGGCTTTAAGCTTCTCTGCTTCATCCAAGCTAAATTTGAACTTGGAGTCAGCCTTCCGGATCTCAGCTTCTTGCAGTTCAAGTCGGTTTTTTACATCAGCCAATTGAGATTGAAACTGAGCTGAGGCTCCCTATAAATAAAAAGTTTAAATAATTATCAACAGTTATGTCACAGTATAAATTCAGAAAAAGTCCCAACCCCTTTGCAAGCAATAACACTTGCCACTTGGGGGCTATGGGTGCAGAAAGTTTCTTTAATGAAGCAGTGACTCACAAATCTGGTTCATCCTTTTCCAAGATAACCCGACCTGTGAGGGCGACAAGGTGAGATTTTTATTCACAGTGACACTGATATGTCCCGGCTTATTCATGTTGATTAAACTGGCCCTTGGGGGCTACAGGTGCAAAGTTGATCCCTACTATCTGAAGCCCCGGCTTAACTTGATAAGTTTAAGCCGGCCCTTGGGGGCTACTGGTTTTGACTTTGATACATATCTAAGGCTATCTAAAAGTCTACAACATATTCAATTCTATCATATTTATCAGATTACGGGTTCCGGCAAAACCCTTGAGGTTCGAACTCAAGGGTGCGGAGGAAGATCTCTCTCCCCCTGGCTCACTCTCTCGCAACGATCTCAAGGCCTAGCTCGCCGAACCCAAGGAACAAGGGACACAACAATTTATACTGGTTCGGGCCACCGATGTGGTGTAATACCCTACTCCAGTGTGGTGTGGTGGATTGCCTTGCAGGCTGGGGATGAACAAGTACAAGGGAACAACAACCTCCTGGGGAGAGGTGTTCTTGAGCTCTATGAGCTGGTGAGGATGGTCTTGGTGGAATGGATCCGGTCCCAGATCAGTTGCCTCCTATGGTGGTGGCTAGTCCTATTTATAGAGGCACTGGTCCTCTTCCCAAATGTTTAGGCGGGAAGGGATCCCACAATGGCCAATTTGAAGGGGGACAGCTAGTACAAGCTATCCTGACAAAAGGTGGTCTTCGCCTGCCAAAGGCTCTGGTGGTGACGCCGTCGTGGGCTCCACGATGACCTCCGTCCTGCCGTCCTGCTGGTCTTGGTCTCTTTGCACCGATATGGAAACCTTTGCCTGATGCCTCGGGACTCCTCGCCTGCACCTGCCCCTTTAGCACCAGAGAGGCAACCGGTGCTCTGCGCCTGCTGGCGCCCGCCTAGTGTTGGTCGTCATGGCTCACGTCACGGGAACCTCGCGAGGTGCCCCTCGCCTTGATCTCTCCGCTCCTCGCGAGCCGGCCTAGTGAGGCCGCCCCCGAGGAGGTCTTGTGTCGTCCGCCTCGCGAGGCTTGGCCCCTCACGTGGGTCTTGAGTGTTTGCTGATGAAGATGGGCCGTACCAGGCCGCTGGTGGAGCCACGCCATGGGCCACAGGCAGGCAAGTCTGGGGACCCCCGTTCCCATAACGTCAACAGTATCCCTCAGGCCCAAGGCACGCTCGGACTTGGCTTTGAGGCGAAGCCAAGGGGCAAGTGCAGAGCGCCGCAGGCCCCAACCGGCTGCAACCTTGATTGACACGTGGCGATTGACGGGACGTGGGCGTCTCCGCTTCCCCATGCTGCCTCGGCAACTGCCCGACTGACAAAAGGCTGGCGCGCGCCGCATTGCCTTCATTGCCCCCTTCGTCTTGCTCCAGATCCCCTTTCCTGCTCCTCGCTTCCACAAACTCCAGATCCACACAAATCTTCCTTCGACCTTGCCATCAATGGCGCCCAGCAAGGCTCAGGCCGCTCCTCCGCCCTCATGGTACGAGCCAGCGCTGAAAGTGCCCGGCGTCTCGGAGAAGAACCTTGCTGCCATGCTCCTGATGACGGCGGAGGGCGACGAGAAGAGAAAGACCGCGCTCCGGGCTGGCTTCACCAAACCGGAGGCCTCATGCAACACCTTCTATCCCTTCTTCATGAGCAGTGTTGTCGCGGGGTTGGTTCCTCCCTTCTCCGATTTCTTCTATTCCATCCTTAGCCGTTACAAGCTTCATGCCCTCCATCTTCATCCCAACTCCGTCCTCCTTCTGTCGATCTTCGCCTTCTATTGCGAGGCACATGTTGGGGTGATGCCGTCCGTGGCGCTGCTGCGCCACTTCTTCTATCTCCGGATCAAGGACGGCCCCTGCTCGGGGTGTGCCAACTTCGTCGCAGCCAACAAGACCAACGCGATCTCAAAGGCCGGGAAGAAGGCCGAGGGCTTCAGGAGCAAGTGGGTCCTGATGGATGCCAAGTGCTCTCACCCCCGGCTGGTGCTGCCGACGGAGATGCCCACGTTTCACGACGGGTGGTTCCGTGCGAGGCTCACCGACCCTCGGGCGGAGCAGGTGCTAGAGAGGATGACCGCCAACCTGAAGCCTGATGACCCAAAGGCGGCGAAGCTGACGGGGGCCATGATCGTCAAGGAATTCATGGCACAGCGCGTGGCTCCCCTCCAGGCGCGCTCGCGCCCCTTGTGGAAGCTCGGGACGAAGGAGACGACCTCCGCCTGCGTCCGGAGGCCCTGTATGACGTGGAGCTGGGCACGGCCCTCCGCTCCTTGGTTGGGGATGACCAAGGGTATCCTCTAGACACCTTCGTTCCCTTGTACCGCTGTCCGGATGGGGCGAAGATTGCCGCCGCCATGCCTGTCTTCGATGGGCGTGGTCTTGTGCCGCCGGCGCCCTCTGAGGCCCCGATGGTGACGGCTCCGGTGGTGGTGTCCTCCGACGACTCTGGCGAGGAGGAGGAGCTGAGCTCGGAGGCGACCCGGGAGGGGGCAGGGGAGACCTCCCCTGCGCGCAAGGCCGACCTCCTTCGCGCCTTGCCTGATGACGACAACGCCGACGACCACCCGATGAGGGAAGTCTTGCCTCCTGCTGGGGTCACCACGAGGTCTAGGGTCACCTCCTCGAAGAAGCCGCCGCCTGGGGTCCCAAGGAAGAGCGGATCGGCGCTGATCTCCCGAGGTGATGTCTCCGCCCTGTCGCCGCCCGAGGCTGCCGCGGCCTCATCGGCTCCTGGGGCCCGTGCGCCAGCGCCCCAGGCTGCGAGGCCCCTAGGCTACTACGCCGCCGTGGACCAGTGAGTATCCTGCCCTGACTTTGCCCTTGCTCCTGCTTCCATTGTAGCTTCCTGATGTCCCCTCCTTGTGCTGCTAGGTCGACGCTGTCATCGAAGAAGAAGAAGGAGAGGGCTGCCGCATCCTCGGGGACCCAGCAGCCTGGCATGGCCGCACCTCCTCCGGCGTAGATGGGCGGCGATGGCGCCCACACCTCTTCGGCCCGGTCATCCTTGCGAGGCCCAGAGGAGTGTCTCCAGGAGAGAGCGACCCCTGATGCCCGTTGGCTCCTGAGGCGCTCGTCCCCAACTCGCTGGCCGAGGCCCCGCAGGCTCCGGAGCTCCTGGCTTCTTCTTCCGCCGCCATCAACCTGCAGGTCTTGGCGACGATGCTTCCTTCTTTTTCCGTCTCACCGCCAGTTCGTGATCCTTCTGCCTCGCCCGACGCCCTGGAACATGCCCTTTCTGCGCTGACCCGGCTAGAGGATGATCTTCAAGGCGCTGAACGTTGCCTGGTGGCAGGCCGCTTGGAGCTGATCTCTGACTGGTTGCATGCTACCTCTTGAGCATGCGTTGGTTTTCCCTTGAAGAGGAAAGGGTGATGCAGCAAAGTAGCGTAAGTATTTACCTCAGTTTTTGACAACCAAGGTATCAATCCAGTAGGAGACTACATGCAAATCGCCTAGTACCTGCACAAACAATCAAGAACCTTGCAACCAACGCGATAAAGGGGTTGTCAATCCCTTCACAGCCACTTGCAAAATTAAGATCCGATAAAGATAATAAGATAAATATTTTTGGTATTTTTGTTGTATAGATTGGAAAGTAAAGATTGCAAAATAAATAGTAAACTAAAATTGTAGATCGTAAACTTATATGATGTAAAGTAGACCCGGGGGCCATAGGTTTCACTAGTGGCTTCTCTCAAGATAGCATAAATTACACTGGGTGAACAAATTACTGTTGAGCAATTGATAGAAAAGCGCATAGTTATGAGAATATCTAGGCATGATCATGAACATGGGCATCACGTCCGTGTCAAGTAGATCGAAATGATACTGCATCTACTACTATTACTCCACACATCGACCGCTATCCAACATGCATCTGGAGTATTAAGTTCATAAGAACGGAGTAACGCATTAGGCAAGATGACATGATGTAGAGGGATAAACTCAAGCAATATGATATAAACCCCATCTTTTTATCCTCGATGGCAACAATACAATACGTGTCAGTTCCCTTTCTGTCACTGGGATCGAGCACCGCAAGATTGAACCCAAAGCTAAGCACTTCTCCCATTGCAAGAAAGATCAATCTAGTAGGCCAAACCAAACTGATAATTCGAAGAGTCTTGCAAAGACATTAAATCATGCATAAAAGAATTCAGAGAAAAATCAAATATTGTTCACAAATAATCTTGATCATAAACCCACAATTCATCGGATCTCGACAAACACATGACAAAAGAATTACATCGAATAGATCTCCAAGAAGATCAAGGAGAACTTTGTATTGAGATCCAAAGAGAGAGAAGAAGCCATCTAGCTAATAACTATGGACCCGAAGATTTGTTGTAAACTACTCACACATCATCGGAGAGACTATGGTGTTGATGTAGAAGCCCTCCGTGATCGAATCCCCCTCCGGCAAATCGCCGGAAAAGGCCCCAAGATGGGATCTCACGGGTACAAAAGGTTTCAGTGGTGGAAAAGTGGTTTCGTGGCTCCCCTGGATGTTTTCAGGGTATAAGAGTATATATAGGAGAAAGAAGTAGGTCGGTGGAGCTACGAGGGGCCCACGAGGGTGGGGGGCGTGCCTACCCCCTGGGCACGCCCTCCTGCCTCGTGGCTGCCTTGTTGCTTCCTTGACTTCCACTCCAAGTCTCCTAGATTGCGTTTGTTCTAAAAAAGATCCTTGCGAAGGTTTCGTTCCGTTTGGATTCCGTTTGATATTCCTTTTCTGCGAAACACTGAAATAGGCAAAAAAACAACAATTTGCACTGGGCCTTCGGTTAATAGGTTAGTCCCAAAAATAATATAAAAGAGCATAATAAAGCCCAATAAACATCCAAAACAGATAATATAATAGCATTAAACAATCAAAAATTATAGATACGTTGGAGACGTATCAAGCATCCCCAAGCTTAATTCCTGCTCGTCCTCGAGTAGGTAAATGATAAAAACAGAATTTTTGATGTGGAATGCTACCTAACATAATCTTTAAATGTAATTCTCTTTATTTGTGGCATGAATGTTTAGATCCAAAAGATTCTAGACAAAGTTTTAATATTGACATAAAAATAGTAATACTTCAAGCATGCTAACCAAGCAATTATGTCTTATCAAAATAACATAGCCAAAGAAAGCTTATCCCTACAAAATCATATAGTTTTGCCATGCTTCATTTTCGTCACACAAAATGCTCCCATCATGCACAACCCCGATGACAAGCCAAGCAATTGTTTCATACTTAGCCTTTTCAAACTCTTTCAACTTTTGCGCAATATATGAGCGCAAGCCATGGACATAGCACTATGGGTAGAATAGCATATGATGATGGGGGTTATGTGAGAAGACAAAAAAGGAGAAAGTCTCACATTGACACGGCTAATCAATGGGCTATGGAGATGCCCATCAATTGATGTCACTGCGAGGACTAGGGATTGCCATGCAACGGATGCACTAGAGCTATAAATATATGAAAGCTCATCAAAAGAAACTAAGTGGGTGTGCATCCAACTTGCTTGCTCACGAAGACCTAGGGCATTTTGAGGAATCCCATCATCAGAATATACAAGCCAAGTTCTATAATGAAAAATTCCCACTAGTATATGAAAGTGACAAAATAAGAAACTCTCTATCATGAAGATCATGGTGCTATTTTGAAGCACAAGTGTGGAAAAGGATAGTAACATTGTCCCTTCTCTCGTTTTCTCTCATTTTTTTGTTTGGGCTTCTTTGGCCTCTTTTTTTATTTGGGCTTCTTTGGCCTCTTTTTTATTTTATATTTTTTCGTCCAGAGTCTCATCCCGACTTGTGGGGGAATCATAGTCTCCATCATCCTTTGCTCACATGGGACAATGCTCTAATAATGAAAATCATCACACTTCTATTTACTTACAACTCAAGAATTACAACTCGATACTTAGAACAAAATATGACTCTATGTGAATGCCGCCGGCGGTGTACCAGGATGTGCAATGACTCAAGAATGACATGTATGAAATAATTATGAAGGTGGCTTTGCCACAAATACGATGTCAACTACATGATCATGCAAAGCAATATGACAATGATGGAGCGTGTCATAATAAACGGAACGATGGAAAGTTGCATGGCAATATATCTCGAAATGGCTATGGAAATGCCATAATAGGTAGGTATGGTGGCTGTTTTGAGGTAGATATAAGGAGGCTTATGTGTGATAGAGCGTATCATATCACGGGATTTGGATGCACCAGCGAAGTTTGCACCAACTCTCAAGGTGAGAAAGGACAATGCACGGTACCGAAGAGGCTAGCAACGATGGAAGGGTGAGAGTGCGTATAATCCATGGACTCAACATTAGTCATAAAGAACTCACATACTTATTGCAAAAGTCTATAAGTCATAAAAACTAAGCACTATGCACATGCTCATAGAGGGATATATTGGTAGGAAAAAACCATCGCTCATCCCCGACCGCCACTCATAAGGAAAGCAATCAAAGAACACCCCATGCTTCAAATTTGTCACACAATGTTTACCATAAGTGCATGCTACGGGACTTGCAATCCTCAACACAAGTATTTCTCAATTCCACAATTACCCAACTAGCATGAATCTAACATTACCACCTTTATATCTCAAAACAAATATCAAGTATCAAACTTATCATAGTATTTAATGCACTCTATATGAAAGTTTTTATTATACCCATCTTGGATGCCTATCATATTAGGACTAATTTTATAGCCAAAGCAAATTACCATGCTGTTCTAAAGGACTCTCAAAATAATATAAGTGAAGCATGAGAGATCAATAATTTCTATAAAATAAAACCACCACCGTGCTCTAAAAAGGTATAAGTGAAGCACTAGAGCAAAATTTATCTAGCTCAAAAGATATAAGTGAAGCACATCGAGTATTCTAATAAATTCCGATTCATGTGTGTCTCTCCCAAAATGTGTGTACAACAAGGATGGTTGTGTTAAACTAAAAAGCAAAGACTGAAATCGTACAAGACGCTCCTAGCAAAACACATATCATGTGGTGAATAAAAATATAGCCTCGAGTAAAGTTACCGATAGATGAAGACGAAAGAGGGGATGCCTTCCGGGGCATCCCCAAGCTTAGGCTTTTGGTTGTCCTTGAATTTTACCTTGGAGTGCCTTGGGAATCCCCAAGCTTGGGCTCTTGCCACTCATTATTCCATAATCCATCTAATCTTTACCCAAAAACTTGAAAACTTCACAACACAAAACTCAACAGAAAATATCATGAGCTCCGTTAGTATAAGAAAACAAATCACCACTTTAAGGTACTGTAATGAACTCATTCTTTATTTATATTGGTGTTAAACCTACTGTATTCCAACTTCTCTATGGTTCATACCCCCTGATACTAGCCATAGATTCATTAAAATAAGCAAACAACACACAAAAACAGAATCTGTCAAAAACAGAACGGTCTGTTGAAATATGATTTGTTCGAATACTTCTGGAACTCCAAAAATTCTGAACAACTAGGATATCCTGGATAATTTGTATATTGATCTACTGCAAAAAGAATTGGTATTTTATCACGTTCTGGTGAATTTCAACAATTATATTCATGAGCAGAAAGTTTCTGTCTTTTTCAGCAAGATGAAATAACCATCACCCAAGAAGATCCATTTGGTTCTCCTTGGCACAAACACTAATTAAAACATAAAACCACATCTAAACAGAAGCTAGATGAATTATTTATTACTAAATAGAAACAAAAAGCAAGGAACAAAAATAAAATTGGGTTGCCTCTCAACAAGCGCTATCGTTTAACGCCCCTAGCTAGGCATAAAAACAAGAATATATCTAGGTATTGTCATCTTTGGTATTTATCTTTTTAATGGAGTTATGCTCGGATCCGGGAGGTTCCTTACGTTTTCCTTCATGCTCGGAGATCTTTAGATCTAGAGCATCCAACCGCTTATTGCAAAGTGTAATCAATGTATTCATGCGGTTGAGATTCCCACCAGCATTTTTAAGAAGTTCAATAGATTTTCTCAGTTCGCATAATTTCTCTAAGATTTGGGTTCCTTCTTGAGTAAGGTGAAGTCCCTTTTGTGGGGGAAGTACTCCTACTATCCCCTCTATAATTTCATAAGCAATACTAGGATCAACTTCAATAAAATTCCCTTTGGCGGCAAAATAAAGGAGTTGTCTATGGGATATGGTTAGCCCAACATAAAAATTGCGTAGTAAAATCTTGAAATCTCCCTCTATAGTGCAACTATGATAAGATTCTACCATCCTATACCAAGCATCTTTTAAGTTTTCTCCTTGTCTTGTGGAGGACTTCAAAATCAGGAAACGAAGGAAGGGAGAAAGAGCTAGCCATGGAAGCGAAATAAACGAACTAACACACGGACACACAAGAGACAAGCGAAAAGAAGCGGACGGAGAAGGGCGAATAAAACGGCAAAGGTGAAGTGGGGGAGAGGAAAACGAGAGGCAAATGGCAAATAATGTAATGCGAGGGATAAGAGTTTGTGATGGGTACTTGGTATGTCTTGACTTGAGCGTAGATCTCCCCGGCAACGGCGCCAGAAATCCTTCTTGCTACCTCTTGAGCATGCGTTGGTTTTCCCTTCAAGACGAAAGGGTGATGCAGCAAAGTAGCGTAAGTATTTCCATCAGTTTTTGAGAACCAATGTATCAATCCAGTAGGAGACTACATACAAATCGCCTAGTACCTGCACAAACAATCAAGAACCTTGCAACCAACACGAAAAAGGGGTTGTCAATCCCTTCACGGCCACTTGCAAAAGTGAGATCTGATAAAGATAATAAGATAAATATTTTTGGTATTTTTGTTGTATAGATTGGAAAGTAAAGATTGCAAAATAAATAGTAAACTAAAATTGTAGATCGAAAACTTATATGATGTAAAGTAGACTCGGAGGCCATAGGTTTCACTAGTGGCTTCTCTCAAGATAGCATAAATTACGGTGGGTGAACAAATTACTGCCGAGCAATTGATAGAAAAGCGCATAGTTATGAGAATATCTAGGCATGATCATGAACATAGGCATCACGTCTGTGTCAAGTAGACCGAAACGATTCTGCATCTACTACTATTACTCCACACATCAGCCGCTATCCAGCATGCATCTAGAGTATTAAGTTCATAAGAACGGAGTAACGCATTAGGCAAGATGACATGATGTAGAGGGATAAACTCAAGAAATATGATATAAACCCCATCTTTTTATCCTCGATGGCAACAATACAATACGTGTCAGTTCCCTTTCTGTCACTCGGATCGAGCACCGCAAGATTGAACCCAAAGCTAAGCACTTATCCCATTGCAAGAAATATCAATCTAGTAGGCCAAACCAAACTGATAATTCGAAGAGTCTTGCAAAGATATTAAATCATGCATAAAAGAATTCAGAGAAAAATCAAATATTGTTCACAAATAATCTTGATCATAAACCCACAATTCATCGGATCTCGACAAACACATGACAAAAGAATTACATCGAATAGATGTCCAAGAAGATCAAGGAGAACTTTGTATTGAGATCCAAAGAGAGAGAAGAAGCCATCTAGCTAATAACTATGGACCCAAAGATCTGTTGTAAACTACTCACACATCATCGGAGAGACTATGGTGTTGATGTAGAAGCCCTCCGTGATCGAATCCCCCTCCGGCAAATCGCCGGAAAAGGCCCCAAGATGGGATCTCACGGGTACAAAAGGTTTCAGCGGTGGAAAAGTGGTTTCGTGGCTCCCCTGGATGTTTTCAGGGTATAAGAGTATATATAGGAGAAAGAAGTAGGTCGGTGGAGCTACGAGGGGCCCACGAGGGTGGGGGCGCGCCTACCCCCCTGGGCACACCCTCCTGCCTCGTGGCTGCCTTGTTGCTTCCTTGACTTCCACTCCAAGTCTCCTAGATTGCGTTTGTTCCAAAAATGATCCTCGCGAAGGTTTCGTTCCGTTTGGATTCCGTTTGACATTCCTTTTCTGCGAAACACTGAAATAGGCAAAAAAACAAAATTTTGCACTTGGCCTTTGGTTAATAGGTTAGTCCCAAAAATAATATAAAAGAGCATAATAAATCCCATTAAACATCCAAAACAGATAATATAATAGCATTAAACAATCAAAAATTATAGATACGTTGGAGACGTATCATGATACGTCCATTTTGCATCATGCTTTTATATCGATATTTATTGCATTATGGGTTGTTATTACATGTTATGTCACAATACTTATGCCTATTCTCTCTTAGTTTACAAGGTTTACATAAGGAGGGAGAATGTCGGCAGCTGGAATTCTGGGCTGGAAAAGGAGCAAATATGAGAGACCTATTCTGCACAACTCCAAAAGTCCTGAAACTCCACGAAAGTTATGTTTGGAAATAATAAAAAATATGGAGCGGAAGAGGTACGCCAGAGGGGGACCCACCTGGCCATGAGGGTGGGGGGCGCGCCCTACCCCCCAAGGCGCGCCCCCTGCCTCGTGGGCCTCCTATTGGCTCTCCGGTGGCCATCTTCTGCTATATGAAGTCTTTCATCAAGGAAAAAATCATAAGCAACCTTTCGGGACGAGACTCCGCCGCCACGAGGCGGAACCTTGGCGGAACCAATCTAGGGCTCCGGCAGAGCTGTTCTGCCGGGGACACTTCCCTCCGGGAGGGGGAAATCATCGCCATCGTCATCATCAACGCTCCTCTCATCGGGAGAGGGCAATCTCCATCAACATCTTCACCAGCACCATCTCTTCTCAAAACCCTAGTTCATCTCTTGTATCCAATTCTTGTTTCCAAGTCCGGGATTGGTACTAGTAGGTTGCTAGTAGTGTTGATTACTCCTTGTAGTTGATACTAGTTGGTTTATTTGGTGGAAGATCATATGTTCAGATCCTTTATGCATATTAATACCCCTCTGATTATGAACATGAATATGCTTTGTGAGTAGTTACATTTGTTCCTGAGGACATGGGAGAAGTCTTGCTATTAGTAGTCATGTGAATTTGGTATTCGTTCGATATTTTGCTGAGATGTATGTTGTCTAGCCTCTAGTGGTGTTATGTGAACATCGACTACATAACACTTCACCATTATTTGGGCCTAGATGAAGGCATTGGGAAGTAATAAGTAGATGATGGGTTGCTAGAGTGACAGAAGCTTAAACCCTAGTTTATGCGTTGTTTCATAAGGGTTGATTTGGATCCATATGTTTCATGCTATGGTTAGGTTTACCTTAATACTTTTGTTGTAGTTCCAGATGCTTGCAATAGAGGTTAATCATAAGTGGGATGCTTGTTCAAGTAAGAACAGCACCCAAGCACCGGTCCACCCACATATCAAATTATCAAAGTATCGAACGCGAATCATATGAACGTGATGAAAACTAGCTTGACGATAATTCCCATGTGTCCACGAGAGCGCTTTTCTCCATATAAGAGTTTGTCCAGGCTTGTCCTTTGCTATAAAAAGGATTGGGCCACCTTGCTGCACTTTATTTACTTTTGTTATTTGTTGCTTGTTACAAATTATCCTATCACAAAACTATCTGTTACCACTTATTTCAGTACTTGCAGAGAATACCTTGCTGAAAACCGCTTATCATTTCCTTTTGCTCCTCGATGGGTTCGACACTCTTACTTATCGAAAGGACTATGATAGATCCCCTATACTTGTGGGTCATCATATCACTGCACTCCGATGCGTCCGTCCGGGCGGCGCTGAGCCAGGCCATGGCGGCTTCCGAGAAGGACAAGCAGGGCACCGCCCAAGCCGCGGCTGCCCGCGAGGTGGCGCTGAAGGATGCCGTGGCCGCCCAAGATCGCTGTCTGTCGATGGAGGCCGAGCTGGAGGCTATGAGCAACAAGCGTGCAGGCGAGGCTAGCGACCGCAAGGCGGAGGAGGATACGATGAAGGCCCGGGAAGGCGTGGTCAATGGTCGTGACGCTGAACTGGAGCAGTCGGCGAGGGCGCAGGCCGCAGAGCGCAACTGCCTGGAGGAGCTGGAGAAGAAGATGAAGGCTGAGAAGACCCTGCTGGAGGCCAAGGCGAAGGTTCTTGCCGAGGACCGCGTGGCCTTCAAGTCCCTTGAGGAGAGGTCCCGCGAGGCGCTGCAGGCACTCTACGAGAAGGGCTTGGAGAAGCCGCTGGCGACAGGTGACGAAGGCCCCGCCCAGCTGCACCCTCATCTTGTCGCAGCGCTCGAGAACGTCGTTGACGGGATCGGCCCCATGGTGGAGGGGTAAGCCTGTGCGCTCTCTTCATCTGCCCTGACGTGCGTCTTCAGCCACTTCCATCTTCACAATCCTGATGCCGACCTTGACGAGCTGCTCGAGCCCGTGGACAAGGAGCGCTGCGCAGCCGTCGCCGAAGCCGTGAAGGGCCAGGTGGAGGCCTTGCTAAAGAAGTTCCTCACCGTCGACCCTGCGCCCTCGACTAGTGGTGCTGCCGAACCTGTGACTCCGGCGGGCGGCACTGGTGAGGGCAACATCATCATCGAAGGGGCACTCCTTGTGAGTGATGGCGGCGCCCAAGGCAGAAGAGAGGGCTTGCTGGCAGCTCCTTTTCCTGCTTTATCTCTGCATGCACCATGCCTTGTGGAGGCATTTAAACTTGTGTTTGGAATTTGAAGAACAGTATGTCTGGTAATGTTTGTTTGAGATTCCGCGATTTCTTCGCGTTTGCTTGGTGTTCTATGTCAGCAGGGCCCGACCCCGCGCGTACCTCAGCCGCCGTTGGATCGTCCGGATCGCCAGGACGAGACCAAGGGGTGAGGGGCTACGTGGCTAGTTAGGATTCTGAGTCGCGATGCTCAGGAGTCCCCCTTGACGCGCAAACAACTTACGGAAAGGAGATGCAGAAGTAGGCCTGGTGTTCTATGTCGGCAGGGCCCGACCCCGCTCATAGCTCGACCGCCGTTGGGCCGTCCGGATCGCCAGGACGGAACCAAGGAGTGAGGGGCTACGTGGCCAGTTAGGCTCCTGAGTCGCGATGCTCAGGAGTCCCCCTTGATGTCCAAATGACCTTCATACATTGGCTCTGCTCGAGAGGGCGCGTGACAACCAGGTCCGAGGGACCTGGCAGGGCGGAGTACGCTCGGGCGTGACCCGGGCGCAGCCGCCGTGCCCAGCTCCCTCACGCGACTCTCCCGAGGGGAAGTGTTGCGATGAGACTGGACACCGAGCCCTGGGGCTCCCTGAGGTTGGTACGACCATGGGCCCGCCCTCAGTTGTTTATCACCAGCGCGGAGCGTAGCGCTTCCGCACTTGCACGGGCATAGCCGCTCCTCGACCGTGTCGACTGCCAGCACGGAGCATGGTGCTTCCACTGGTGCGTGGGTGAGGGCTCCTTCTGAGTGGAGCCCCCGGGCGTGTACAGCCCCGCCCTGACACGTGGCTTGCACGGCAGGGCTAGACGAGGTGTGTCTGGGCACTCGTGAGCCAGCGCAGGACTCACGAGGCCCTACCTCAAGGTGGGTTGCGCCTGGTCTTGATTCTTGACGGCTGTGGTGGTCCTGCGAGATGGTTAGGCGACCTGCGCCAGTTGAATCTCCTGAGGCGATCATATGAGAAGGCCAGACACCAACGACCCCAGGAGGTGACGTGAACGGGGCCGGCCCGCCAGACAAAGCTCGGTCGTTGGATTTATCGACACTGCAGGGACGAACTCGAGCACAGACGCCGTGCCTAGTCTTCTCATGCGAAGGATCCTGAAGAAAGACGCCCAACGCACGGTTCCTGCGATGGCGAGGCACCGGGTCACGCGCCCTAGCCTGTCAGTCCATGGTTAGCTCATGCGAGAACAAGGCACCGAGGGCCATGGGATGTGACGTACACGGGAGTGGGCCCGCGAGCCAGAGCTTGGGATTGGCGACGTTGCAGGGACGGACCCGAGCACAGACGCCGTGCCTGTCCTTAATCATGAGGCGTTCGTGGGCAGGCTTGTAAGGGCGCACGACGTTCATGGCATCGAAGTACCGGGTGGGCAGGTTGTAATCATGGGTAACCCATGCAAAGGAACAAGCTAGTTCGAGTAGATGCAAGAATGATACATGCCACTAGGACGGACCCGAGCGGCCTGGGGATGATGCAGCCCGAGGGGAGCCCCCGACAGAGTAAGCTAAAGATGCAAAAAGATACATGCCGTAGGGACGGGCCCTTGCGACCTGGGAATGGTGCAGCCCGAGGGGCGCTCCCAGCTGAGTAAACCGAAAAATGTCACCTGGTACCGTTGTCGAAGGGGTGTTGAAGTAGCTGAAGGTGCGCGCTGAAGGAGTCGTTCCTCACGAGCCGCCAGGGCCTTGAGCCTCAGGAGGCTCCGGGGGCTCGGGTGGTTCCTTGAGGACCATCGCCATCTCAGCCAGGACTGCATGATGCCTAGCCTCCTGAGCCACCAGGATGCTCCGTAGGCGGTGCTGGGAGGTGACAGCCACGTTCGGCAGGCCAAATGGCATCTGAACATAGCTGTGAGGTGGACCCTCGCACCGGCCAACGTGCGAAGGCCAGAAGCGCTCCTGAGATGCGGCCCTGTTGAGCCCTAGAATGTCTATGCAAACGCGTAGCCCGCCGTCCTCGCCAGGATGGGGAGCTACACCGGGTGGTGGGCGGCGGTCGTCGCATATGGTCCTTGCCTCTTGAAGCTCCTGGGTCGCCTTGACAATGAACTCCTAAGCACCGGGCGCTCCTCGCCCAGTGCCCTTCTGGTGGAAACGTGCTGCGAAGCACACCTCCACACGGTGCCCGAGCGCCTCGCTCATGATGTTGGCTAGGTCTGAGGCCCTCCAGAAGAGCACCCCCGAGCCTTGCCCGAGGAGGGCACCGGGCGCGCCTTCTTATGCAAGGGAGGGAGGCGCCCTAGCTGCGGGCGCGAATCCTGAGGTGGTGCCACTGGAGACGCCGCTCTCCTAAGGCCCCGGGTGGAGTAGCTGCTTCTTCTTCATGGGGATGGCCTCAGGAGGGTACAGAGTGCCTGCGTTGTCGGGGTCTTCGATTGCTGCGGCTTGGAAAGCGTGCTCGAGGGAGCACACCGCATCTCTTTCTTCGCAGGGGACCGTGATGACTCCGCCGCTCCCTGGCATCTTGAGGACGTTGTAGCCGTGGTGGGTCACTGCCATAAACTTGGCCAATGCTGGATACCCAAGGATGGCGTTGTACGGCAGACGGATGTGGGCGACGTCGAAGTCAATGAGCTCGGTGCGGTAGTTGTTACGCTGGCCGAAGGTGACAGGGAGGCAGACCTGCCCTATCGGGGTGGTGGAGCCGTCGGTCACTCCTGAGAAAGGCTTGGTAGGCTGTAGCTGATCGTATGGCACTTGGAGGCTATCGAATGTCTCGACGGACAGGACATTGAGGCCTGCGCTGCCGTCGATGAGGGTCTTGGTGACTTGGACGCTGCTGATGACGGGTGAGCAAAGCATCGGGAGGGCGCCGTCAGTTGCCGCGCACTTGAGCTGGTTCGATGAGCTGAAGGTGATGGCGCACTTGGACCACTTGAGTGGGCACATGACCTCGAGCCTGGGAAGGGCCGTGTTCACCTCACGGGCAAACTGCTTGAAGATGTGCTGGGAAGCTGGGGCCTGAGCACTGTCCAAGATGCACGCGATAGCGCGCGGCTCCTGGAAGCCCCCAGCCCCCTCATCCTGATGGTGGTCGTCGTTCCTTCTTGGCGGTGGTGGCAACGGAGGGAGGCCATGATTGCCCTGAGGACGGTCCTCATGAGGCTGGTCCCTCCAGGCACCCTCATGAGGCTTGTCCTGCCAGTGGTCCTCGCGAGGAAGGTCGCGCCACTCCTGACGAGGGCCGCGGTCATCCCAGCGTCCTCCACTTTGTCCTCCTCCTCGGCCGTAGCCCCGGTCGTTGCGCTCGGGGCGTTGACCGAAGCATCCACCTTGAATGGCCCTGAACTCTTGGCAGGTGTCGGTGTTGTGGTTGTGTACGTTGTGGAAGGCGCAGAACGGACGACTGCTCTTGGACGACTCAGGGTGGTCCCGGCCGCGCTTCGTGTCCGGCTCCGCCGCGAGCATGGCTACTCCCTTGCGCTTCACGTCCTTGGCCTTGGCTTTCTTCTTTTCTGGGTCGGCAGTAGGGAGCTCGAGGAGGGAGAAGCGCCCCTCCTCAGCTCTTGCACACTTGGTCGCCATGTTGAACATCTCCAGAGCCATGCATAGCTCCTCGTGGATGGCGAGCTCCTCCTTCAACTTGACATCGCAGACGCCATCAGAGAATGCTGAGATGATGGACTCGTCCGTCACCTTGGGGATCTTGAGGCGAACGCTGTTGAAGCGCTGGATGTACTTCTGCAGGGTCTCTCCTGGCTGCTGCTTGATGCAGCGCAGGTCACCCGCGGCCGGCGGGCGGTCGCGAGTGCCCTGGAAGTTGGCGACGAAGCAGTCGCGCATCTCACCCAGGAAGAGATTGACCCCCGGGGCAAGTTCAGGAGCCACGAGCGAGCACCATCCTTGAGAGCCATGGGAAACCAGTTCGCCATGACTTCCTTTTCGTTGTTGGCCGCCTCGATGCTCAGCTCATAGATCTACAAGAACTCCGCAGGGTCGGGGGTGCCGTCGTAGAACGGGGGCAGGTCCGGCTTGAACTTGCCTGGCCAGATGACGCTACGCAGCTCCGAAGTGAAGGCACGTCAGCCTGTTGTGGCCGCCGGGGCCCGTCGCAGGGGTGGCGCTTGATCTTGATGCCCACGCACCGCCGCCGCAGGCGGCACGCGGTCTTGACGTGGTGGTGCCAGGAGTGTAGGAGCGTCTTCTCATGGTCGGGGAACTTCTTGGCAGCTTCCTTCTTCGCGCGCGGGCGCCCGGCGCGGCGGGTCGCGCCGAGGGGCCGCGCGTCTTGGTGCCAAGACGCCGTCTTGGTGCGGAGGTGGCGGTGGCGCTCCGTGGGCCACATCACCCCAGCTGGAGGAGGGCGAGGCAGCGAGAGGGACGGTAACGGGGAGCCCCCAACGGTGCCGACAAGCTTGGCGACGCGGTCCAGCCAGTCCTCGTAGAGGTCGTCAACCGGGCGGTAGCGCAGGAGCTTGCGTGCCATGAGCAGCGCGGCATGCGCGTCCGTGGGCGCGCGACGAGCGTGAGACGATGAGTCGGCCAGAGTCAGCGACTGGGTGGCGGTGCGGCCGTCCCGCCGCACATAGGGGGTGCAACGATGATGCTTGCTGCTCGTTTCCCGCTGGGCCGGTGGCGGCGTTGGCGGTGGGTGATGGAGAACGATGGGGAGGCCCACCGACAGGATCTGCCTGAGCGACACAGGCGGCCAGGGCGGCCCGGCGCTCTACGCGAGCTCGGCATGCATCCGCCATGGATGCAGACGAAGATCTCTCTCGCCCTCGCTCACACTCTCGCAACGATCTCAAGGCCTAGCTCGCCGAACCCAAGGAACAAGGGACACAAGAGTTTATACTGGTTCGGGCCACCGATGTGGTGTAATACCCTACTCCAGTGTGGTGTGGTGGATTGCCTTGCAGGCTGGGGACGAACAAGTACAAGGGAAGAACAACCTCCTGGGGAGAGGTTTTCTTGAGCTCTATGAGCTGGTGAGAATGGTCTTGGTGGAATGGATCCGGTCCCAGATTAGTTGCCTCCTATGGTGGTGGCTAGTCCTATTTATAGAGGCCCTGGTCCCCTTCCCAAATGTTTAGGCGGGAAGGGATCCCACAACGGCCAATTTGAAGGGGGACAGCTAGTACAAGCTATCCTGCCAAAGGCTCTGGTGGTGACGCCGTCGTGGGCTCTGCGATGACCTCTGTCCTGCCGTCCTGCTGGTCTTGGTCTCGTTGCACCGATATGGAAACCTTTGCCTGATGCCTCGGGACTCCTCGCCTGCACCTGCCCCTTTAGCACAAAAGAGGCAACCCGTGCTCTGCGCCCGCTGGCGCCCGCCTGGCCTTGGTCGTCATGGCTCGTTTCATGGGAACCTCGCGAGGTGCCCCTCGCCTTGATGTCTCCGCTCCTCGCGAGCCAGCCTAGTGAGGCTGCCCCTGAGGAGGTCTTGTGTCATCCGCCTCGCGAGGCTTGGCCCCTCGCGAGGGTCTTGAGTGTTTGCTGATGAAGATGGGCCGTACCAGGCCGCTGGTGGAGCCACGCCGTGGGCCACAGGCAGGCAAGTCTGGGGACCCCCATTCCCAGAACGCCGACAATATTCAGTAGACTTGGGGGCTGAAGGAAGATATCTTACAGACAAGGCAGAAGTTGATACCTCATATTTCTGGTGCATGTGTTTGACCATGTCAGTCTCCAGATCACGGCTACTGTGCACTTGGCCGAGATAGCCGGAGAGTACTTCATTGATGCTCAGATGAGAATAATTGGCCATGTCAAACTTGACTTTGCGTTTCTCACTCAATTCTT
This sequence comes from Triticum aestivum, assembly GCF_018294505.1. Taxonomy (NCBI): domain Eukaryota; kingdom Viridiplantae; phylum Streptophyta; class Magnoliopsida; order Poales; family Poaceae; genus Triticum; species Triticum aestivum. The sequence goes on from NC_057796.1 coordinate 449,422,342, forward strand.
CTTTGGCAGAGTGTTTCTCCAGGGCAGTGGGATTCCCCGTTTCTTGGAAACCAGTGCTGGTGATCAGAACCTCTTCAGTATTTGGTTCTGAAGGCTTGATTGGGCTTGGCGGTTCAGCACTCAAAGGGTCGATAATTGTATGATCATTGGAGGCGCCAGGATTCTCTGGTGGCAGGTCATCAGCACTTGCCTCCGGTGTTGCACAAAAGCCTTAGATACCGGTGCTTGCTTTTCCGGCTCACGAGCTTTTGGGTCTTCGACCGGTTTATTAATTTTTGCCTTCTTGCTAGGCTTTGCCATCCCACTACGGACAAGAGAAGAGGTCAGTGTATGTGCAGAAATGTGAAATAACAAAGATAAAATCTTTACCCAGGGGCAGCCTTGAAAGCCGAAAGCTGGGTCTGAGATGAATTGCCAGAAGAGGAGTGAGATGTCCCGTGATAATTTGAGTCGGAAGGATTAAGTGGCGGGCGAATAAGACCTGCCTTGGGATAAAAAGAGTTGGAATTCTGAAGCACCTCGTTCTGGCGTTTGCGTGGGGCTGGTGTGTTAGGTAACCCGGAGGAAAGCTCTCCGCCTCCGGTAGTCCGAGTTCTGTGCCGGTTCTCATGCTGTTGTTGCTTCAAAATAAAGTTGGGGTCCAAGTAAGCTAAAGGGTGAGAAAACCTTACTTTCCGGGTTACTTGTCGAATTTTTTGTCTTGGCAAAGGTTATGAGTCGGAGGAAATAACAGTTACCTCTTCATCACCCGCGTGGCTGGTTTCCGCATCATCCTGATAGCAACCATTCACTAGTACAACGAGGTGCTATACAAACGGTTTTTAACCCCTTTCCACGACAGCATTTGGAACCGTCGCCTAGTGAGTGACGGCGATAGGGGGGGGGGGTCCTTCCCACACGACCCAGAAACCGTCGGCGATATGGCCTCCTGGCACACACGCTCGGCAAAATGAGGTCGTGTGCAACCGGTGAGCGCTCAAATATGGAAATATGTACAGTAGAACTAAAAAATACAATTATACATGCGAAATTGTTTCCGGTCGCAAGTACATCCCACACAGCCAGTCCCCGCTAAACGTTTCCGTTCGTATGTACATCCCACACAGTCGCTCCAAGGAAAATGTTTCCGTTCACAGGTACATCACACACAATTTCCCCCATTAAATCGTTTGTGATAGCGTTGCCTATGCACACGATATTAACAATTTTATCGTTTGCGTTTTTGAATGCATCGCACACGGTGCGTAGAAGAAACTGTGTGGCAAAGGCTGTCCATCACACATAGTTTTTATGTGGTAAACATTTGCGTCAGGTGGCCTAACGCAAACAGTTTTCAAGAGGATGTCATGTGTGATTGTTCATTAATCTAACACGATTTATTCTTAGAAACTGTGTGCGTTATTGAATGCATCACACACGGTGTTTTCCCAATAACCGTTTGCAATAGAAAAACCCAATTAGCAGGATAGTTATCCGATTATTAATAATCCATTTATTAATCTAATTGACATTTCATATTAAGCACACAATATATTTCATTTTCATAATTGAATTACATCAGAGTACAACATCATATAGCTTCATGCTACCTCTTGAGCATTCGTTGGTTTTCCCTTGAAGAGGAAAGGGTGATGCAGCAAAGTAGCGTAAGTATTTCCCTCAGTTTTTGAGAACCAAGGTATCAATCCAGTAGGAGGCCACACGCAAGTCCCTCGTACCTACACAAACAAATAAGAACCTTGCAACCAACGCGATAAAGGGGTTGTCAATCCCTTCACGGCCACTTGCAAAAGTGAGATCTGATAGAGATGGTAAGATAATATTTTTGGTATTTTTATGATAAAGATTAAAAGTAAAGATTGCAAAATAAACGACGGTAAAAATAGCTAGTTGACGGGAGATTAATATGATGGAAAATAGACCTGGGGGCCATAGGTTTCACTAGTGGCTTCTCTCAAGATAGCATAAGTATTACGGTGGGTGAACAAATTACTGTCGAGCAATTGATAGAATAGTGCATAGTTATGAGAATATCTAGACATGATCATGTATATAGGCATCACGTCCGCAACAAGTAGATCGACTCCTACCTGCATCTACTACTATTACTCCACACATCGACCGCTATCCAGCATGCATCTAGAGTATTAAGTTCATAAGAACAGAGTAACGCATTAGGCAAGATGACATGATGTAGAGGGATAAACTCAAGCAATATGATATAAACCCCATCTTTTTATCCTCGATGGCAACAATACAATACGTGTCATTTCCCCTTTTTTCACTGGGATCGAGCAATGCAAGATTGAACCCAAAGCTAAGCACTTCTTCCATTGCAAGAAAGATCAATCTAGTAGGCCAAACCAAACTGATAATTCGAAGAGACTTGCAAAGATAACCAATCATACATAAAAGAATTCAGAGAAGATTCAAATATTGTTCATAGATAATGTTGATCATAAACCCACAATTTATCGGATCTCGACAAACACACCGCAAAGAGAATTACATCGAATAGATCTCCAAGAAGATCGAGGAGAACTTTGTATTGAGATCCAAAGAGAGAGAAGAAGCCATCTAGCTAATAACTATGGACCCGAAGGTCTGAGGTCAACTACTCACACATCATCGGAGAGGCTATGGTGTTGATGTAGAAGCCCTTCGTGATCGATGCCCCCGCCGGCGGAGCGCCGGAAAAGGCCCCAAGATGGGATCTCACGGTTACAGAAGGTTGCGGCGGTGGAAATAGGGTTTCGTGGTGCTCCTAGATGTTTTTGGGGTACGTAGGTATATATAGGAGGAAGAAGTAGGTCGGTGGAGCTACGAGAGGCCCATGAGGGTGGGGGTGCGCCCGGGGGGGTGTAGGCGTGCCTCCCTGCCTCGTGGCCTCCTCGTTCGTTTCTTGACGTCCACTCCAAGTCCTCTGGATCACATTTATTCCAAAAATCACGCTCCCGAAGGTTTCATTTCATGTGGACTCCGTTTGATATTCCTTTTCTGCGAAACACTGAAATAGGCAAACAAACAGGAATTTGCACTGGGCTTTGGGTTAATAGGTTAGTCCCAAAAATAATATAAAAGTGTATAATAAAGCCCATTAAACATCCAAAACAGAATATATAATAGCATGGAACAATAAAAAATTATAGATACGTTGGAGACGTATCAAGCATCCCCAAGCTTAATTCCTGCTCGTCCTCGAGTAGGTAAATGATAAAAACAGAATTTTTGATGTGGAATGCTTCCTAACATATTTCTCAATGTAATTTTCTTTATTGTGGCATGAATGTTCAGATCTGAAAGATTCAAGATAAAAGTTTAATATTGACATAAAAAATAATAATACTTCAAGCATACTAACCAAGCAATTATGTCTTCTCAAAATAACATAGCCAAAGAAAGCTCATCCCTACAAAATCATATAGTTTGGCCATGCTTCATTTTTGTCACACAAGATGCTCTCATCTTGCACAACCCCGATGACAAGCCAAGCAATTGTTTCAGACTTTAGTAATCTCAAACTTTTTTCAACTTTCACGCAATACATGAGCGTGAGCCATGGATATAGCACTATGGGTGGAATAGAATATGATGATGGGGGTTGTGTGGAGAAGACAAAAAGGAGAAAGTCTCACATTGACGGGACTAATCAACGGGCTAGGGAGATGCCCATCAATTGATGTCAATGCAAGGAGTAGGGATTGCCATGCAACGGATGCACTAGAGCTATAAATGTATGAAAGCTCAACAAAAGAAACTAAGTGGGTGTGCATCCAACTTGCTTGCTCACGAAGACCTAGGGCATTTGAGGAAGCCCATTGTTGGAATATACAAGCCAAGCTCTATAATGAAAAATTCCCACTTGTATATGAAAGTAACAAAACAAAAGACTCTCTATCATAAAGATCATGGTGCTAATTTGAAGCACAAGTGTGGAAAAAGGATAGTAGCATTGTCCCTTTTTATTTCTCTTCTTTTTTCTTCTTTTTGGGCCTTTTTTTATTTGGCCTTTCTCTTTTTTTGGGGACAATGCTCTCACTACAAAAAAAGACACATCCGTGACATTTTGGGCCGAACGAATTTTTTTCTGTCATACATATGACACTTCTATGACGATAATTGTGAAAAAACCCGGTATCATCTAGATGTGGTGGGCTCCTACTTCTATGACAAAAAATCATGACAGAAAATGGGCTTTTCGTCCTGGGCGGGCCGGAGACGCAGCTGCATGACATTCTTTGGGCCGTCCATGACGGAAAAAACCGTGGTAGAAGTGAGGGGGAGGAAAATTCCGGGGAGTTCCCGGTTACGGTGGGAGGTCGGGGGCGAGCGATGCGCGTTTCTCTCATACACGTACGCGCGTGGGTGCGAGGCATTGGCTCTAACTGAACCCGAGCGAGGCGTTGGGCTCTAACTGAACCCGAGCGATCGATCGATGGCTGTTAACTGAACCCGATCGAGCGATTCCTTCGCTACTGCTGCTAACTGAAGCCGATCGATTGGATGAA
>NC_057796.1:449427486-449435734 GCF_018294505.1 Triticum aestivum
CGTGGAGTCCCGTTTTGCGGTACGCCACACCCCTCCCGATGAACAGGACCACCGTTTCGACCGTAGGAGGTCCGTTTTGTCCGTTTTGCGGTACGCCACACCCCTCCCGATCAACAGGACCCCCGTTTCGACCGTAGGAGGTCCGTTTCGTCCGTTTTGCGGTACGCCACACCCCTCCCGATAAACAGGACCCCCGTTTCGACCGTAGGAGGTACGTTTCGTTCGTTTTGCGGTACGCCAGACCCCTCCCGATGAACAGGATCCCGTTTCGAACGTGGCTGGTCGAACACAAGGCCGTTTCCTCTGTTCTGTGGTACGCCAGGCCTCGTTTCCATCTCCTGTTCCGTCCAAGCCCTCCCGATGAACACGACCACGCATTCCGTTCCGACCCAGCCGGTTGGCTCCCATGCGTTCCGTTGCCTCCCGATGAACACGACGCATTCCGTTGCCTCCCCATGAACACGACGCATTCCGTTGCCTCCCCATGAACACGACGACGCTGTTTCTCAGTTCTGACCCAGCCATGTCAACGAGCCCTCGTCGGACGTATGCGCGAGTAGGCATTCGAGACCCCGCCCGTATGTACACATACGTGGCCATATTTTCTTTCTTGCACCCTGGCCGCTGTACGTACGTGTACATGCTACGTGCGCGCCTCTACTACGACACGTGCGCGCCTCTACATCCACCAGTATATATCTACGTACGTTCGCGACCAGAATGACAACGCTACGTACGCTTCGACCAGGTGGGTCCTGACTGTCAGGCACTTCCTTGTGTGCGAAGATGTAGCTGGTGGGTCCCAGCAGTCGGGGGGCGAATCGTTTTATTTTTTGCCCGAACGCACTTCCTTGCCTGTGAAGGTGTAGCTGGTGGGTCCCAGCAGTCAGGGGGAAAACGTTTTTTCACGAAATACGGTGGCCCGTCTGGTGGGTCCCCGCTGTCAGGTGGAGGAATAATTATTTTGCGCGTAATAAGGAGGCACTTCCTTGCTGCGGCCGTGGACCCAGCTGTCAGCGTCTCCACGCACAGTACTCTTCCGATGGAAGTCGGTCGTTGACCACATTGACCACGCCGCGCCGAGAGCACCACGGCGGTGCACGACGGCGAGGCCTAGGAAGGGGACGACACGGAGGCAGGGAAGACTTGGCAGTTGTTTCCCACGCGGAGGGGAGTACGACTGTACGAGGGTTTACTGGTGCGTCTGCCGTCGCCGGAGAATAACAGCAGGTGTGGGTGAGTAGAGGGATGGCTAGGCCAGCGATGGGAGTACGGTGGGGCGGTGAGGCCTGCGCGGCAGCACAACCGGCCGCGGGGAGGAGGGAGCAGGCAGTCCCGCCGGCGCTTGTTTGAGCGGCTGGAGCAGGAAGAGCATAGATTGAAGAAGCACGACGGCCGTTGGATGGACATCCAACAGTCAGTGCTTGTGCGTCAACCTTTTTTTTAGGAAAGCCTCAAATCTGTGGAAAACAACATACAGCCCATCTGCCATTATTTCTAATAATTTACAGCCCATTTGCTAATTCTTAAGGTTTTTTGGAGCCCATATTCTTTTTGTTAGCATTACAGCCCATATTGTGGCCACGGTTAAAAAATTATACGAAATTTTGCATATTTCGGTGCAGTCCAAACTGTTTTTAATCCCGAAATTTTGACTCACATTGAAACTGATTTTAAAAATAAATGTATATCAATATAAAATCCAACAAATTCTCGATGCATAAAAATTAATGTAATTTAAAATCTTGAAATGAAAAAAAGATATTTGAAAGTAATTGTCGGTTTGATGTGTTTTAAAAATGTACAGTCCATTTCTCATTACTGATGGGCCATTTTCTCGGCCAGCCGAATGAAAGCTCTCCTCGTCTTGAAAGATTTGCAGCCCAACAGGCCTGACAAAGCGACTTACTTGGCAAATCACAAAAAACTGGGCTGTGGCCGTGGACCCAGCTATCAGCCTCTCCACGTACAGTACTCTTTTGATGGAAGTCGTTCCATGACCACGTTGACCACGCCGCGCGGAGAGCACCACTGTGGTGGACGACGGCGAGGCCTAGGAAGGGGACTACACGGAGCCGGGGAAGATGCGGCAGTGGAAGCCCACGCGGAGAGGAGTACGAGGGTTCACTGGTTCAGCTGCGGTGTGAGGCTGCCGTCGCCGCAGGGCCTGGCTAGCAGTGGGAATAGTAGGGGGCGGTGAGGCCTCTGCGGCAGCACAGCCGGCCACGGGAGGCAGGAGCATGTGGCACGACCGGCGCTGCTTTGGGCGGCTGGAGCAAGAAGACCAGAGGTTGAAGAAGCACTACGGCCGTTGGATGGACATCGTACGGTCACTGGAGCTAGAATTGTTCATATTGACTAAGTTGACAAAGCCCTTCGTCCCCGTCAACTTAGTAGGACCACAAGTCAGCCTCCCACCAAGGTGGGTCCCAGCTAGCCGGGGGAGTATTCATTTTTTTGTGCGTAATAAGGAGGCACTTCCGGTGGGTCCGAGCTGACAGCGGGGGAAACGTTTTTTTCGCGAAATATGGTGGCCCGTCCGGTGGGTCCCAGCAGTCAGGGGGAAATGATTTTTTTCGCAAAATACTGGTGGCCCGTCCGGTGGGTCCCCGCTGTCAGGTGGAGGAATAATTATTTTCCGCGTAATAAGGAGGCACTTCCTTGCGGCTGCCGTGGACCCAACTGTCAGCCTCTCCACGTACAGTACTCTTTCGATGGAAGTCGGTCGTTGACCACATTGACCACGCCGCGCCGAGAGCACCACGGCGGTGGACGACGGCAATGCCTAGGAAGGGGACGACGCGGAGCCGGGCAAGACGCGGCAGTGGATGCCCATGCGGAGAGGAGTACGAGCGTTCACTGGTTCGGCTGCGGTGTGAGGCTGCCGTCGCTGTGGAATAACAGGGGGTGTGGGTGAGTGGAGGGATGGCCTGGCCAGTGGTGGGAGTAGTATGGGGGCGGTGAGGCCTCCGCGGTAGCACAGCCGGCCACGGGAGGCAGGAGCAGGCGGCACGACCGGCGCTGCTTTGGGCGGCTGGAGCAAGAAGACCAAAGGTTGAAGAAGCACTATGGCCATTGGATGGGCATCATACGGTCACTGGAGTATTGACTAAGTTGACAAAGCCCTCCGTCCCCGTCAACTTAGTAGGCCCACAAGTCAGCCCAACAATATGGTGGTCCCAGCTAGCAGGGGGGTATTCATTTTTTTGGGCGTAATAAGGAGGCACTTCCTTGCGTGCGAAGATATAGCTGGTGGGTCCGACCTGTCAGCGGGGGGAACGTTTTTTTCGTGAAATGCAGAGGCCCTTCCTGTGGGTCCTAGCTATCAGGGGGAGGAATCATTCTTTTGCGCGTAATAAGGAGGCATTTCCTTGCGTGCGACCGTGGACCCAGCTGTCAGCCTCCCCACGTACAGTCCACTTCCGATGGATGTTGTTCATTGACCACGTTGACCAGGCCGCGCCAAGAGCACCAGGGCGGTGGACGACGGCGAGGCCTAGGAAGGGAACGTCACGGAGCTAGGGAATACTCGGCAGTTGTTTCCCACGCGGAGGAGTACGAGGGTTTACTGGTTTGTCTGCCGTCGCCGGAGAATAACATCATGTGTGGGTGAGTAGAGGGATGGCTAGGCCAACGATGGGAGTACGATGGGGCCGTGAGGCCTGCGCGGCAGCATAGCCGGCTGCGGGAGGAGGGAGCAGGTAGTCCCGCCGACGCTTGTTTGAGCGGCTGGAGCATGAAGAGCAGAGATTGAAGAAGCACGACAGCCGTTGGATGGACATCCAACAGTCACTGCTCTTGTGTGTTGACTAAGTTGACAGGGCGTTGCGTGTGCGTCAACCCTTTTTTTATGAAAGCATACGCGTCAACCTGTAATAGGCGCACAAGTCAGCCTCAAATATGTGGAAAACAGCATACAACCCATCTGCCATTATTTCTGATAATGTACAGCCCATTTGCTAATTCTTAAGAATTTTTTTGGAGCTCATCTTCTTTTTGTTAGCATTACACCCCATATTGTGGCCACGGTTAAAAAGTATACGAAATTTTGCATATTTCGGTGCGGTCAACTGTTTTTAATCCAGAAATATCGATTCACATTCAAACTATTTTGAAAAATAATTTATATAAATATAAAATCCAAATAATTGTCCACGCATAAAAATCAATGGAATTTAAGATCTTGTAATGAAAAAAAATTGAAACTAATTCCCGGTTTGATGTGTTTAAAAAATGTACAACCCATTTCTGGGCAAACCGAATGAAACTCTCCTCGTCTTGAAAGATTTGCAACCCAGCAGGGCCGATAAAGCAAGTAGGCCTTGTTTGGGTATTTCTTAAAAAAAATAGAACTGGGCTAGCCATTTTCAGCAAGAAAAAAACACAACTGGGCTCATGATGTGGTAAACATAAATAAAAGCCTGGCTAGACGGGCCACAGCCCCCGCACAGCCCCGTTGTTACCCTGATCCGTCGCTAAAACTAGTATAAATAACAACTGCTTGTTCTTCAAAAAAACTGCGCGACTTGCTGGGTCCCTGGTGTCAGCCGCTCGTAGTGTAATTCTCTCGTTTATTGACTACGTTGACAATGGCGTGAGCCCCAGATGTCCAACCATTAGGAGGAACCATATTTTTGGGCTTGTACTATAGAGGCACTTGCTTGCGTACTGCCATGACGCTGGTGGGTCCCTACTGTCATCCTCTCCACGTACAGTCATGTCCTTGTTCCTCTCGGTTGTTGACGACGTTGACAACGCAAGAGGGCGGCGCACCGCGCACGGCGAGCGAACCAAGGCCGCAAGGCGGAGGACGACGGCGAGGCCTCGGACGGAACGAACAGGAGCCGTTGAATATGCACCGGTCCAGTCGCAGGCGGAGGGGAGTACGAGGGTTGACTGGTTCGGGCGCGGGTGCGTGTTGGGGCTGACATCGCCGGAGAATAACAGGACGTGTGGGGGAATAAAGGGAGGGACTGGCCAACGTTGGAGGGTACGTACGGTAGGGCGGTGGAGGCGCAGCCAGCCATGGGAGGCGGCAGCAGGCGGAGCCGACGGGGTGGTTTGGTTTGGGTGGCTGGAGGAAGAAGAAGACAAGAGATAGAAGATAGACGATCGATGTTGGATGTCAATCCAACGGCTGGTAGGCAGAATCGTTTGTTGACTGGCTAGTAAGTCGACACCACCTTGGATAGGCTATTTCCTCGCGGTCCCAAATGTCAGAATCCAAATCTGTCACGGTCATGCACCCTTTCATATGAAAATTTACAGCCCATTTGATGTGCTACTTCGAAATAAGTTTGTGGGTGCTGGTGGGGGCTAATCACTTGGCTTCTGTAATGCACAGTGAGCTCAAGCAGCCGGCGAGAGTGATGTTATTTCCCTTGGTTGGGATTTGTTACAATATTTCACTCTAAATTAAACAAATGGCAAGCCATTTGCCTTGTTTCAAAGAAAATATGACAGTCACAGCCGAGTTGAAAAGGGCAGGAACATCTAACTCCAGCTTACAAACTGTACAAAAGCACGAGGGTTAATTGTTCATCAGGTTTACAAAAAAAACCAAATTGAAAAGGGCAAGAACATCTAACTCCAGCACTGTTTTCGGCAGTCCCAGTCAAATGGATCGGTCAGGTCCATAGAATGAACATCCTGGGTCGTAAAATTTACTGGATTATGACCACAATATGTTGTAAATAGAAGCCCGGCACGTTCAGAAGCTCTTTTGCCCACCTGAAACTCCTTTTTTTGCTTCGACATACCCATCCGTCAAAACCATGCTGCTGATAAACTTAAGCCTGATGGACAATAGTAACCTCGCATTCAGCAGGAAGAATGTGACAAATCTTGTGTTTGCACGGTTGGCTACATATCGTTCTAGCATTATTGTCTTCAATCGAATCTCATGAGAAGTGAGAAAATCCCGATGCTTACGAATCCAGTGATTGGTTATAACTTTCTTACCCCGTCCTGTTGCCTAAATAGACATGAAGATTGAAAACAGTTAAGGTCTAAAAGAAGAGTGTCGAAAGAGCAACAGCTGAACGGTTAATTCTAGTACACTATATGCGGGCTTCCAATGTGCGTGAAATTATCACCTTTATATACAACTTCTCCAGACATGGAAAGCATTGCAGCAAGACAATAATCTTGTTCAGATCAAAACTATTCATTTGGATATATAAGATCTTGACAGAATCCAGCACCATTGATAGGCCATCCATGGAGAAACTCTTCATTGAGCATAGAACATAATATTAGTACAAAATGTGTACTCCAAGATGATATAGAAATTATGCGCAGAAATTTAAAATGCAGCTTATGGTTACAAGTGTAGATGATAATATAAAGTACCTGAAGAACTGTGGAGCCAAACACCATATTGAAATGAGCACAGAGATCATGTATTACACCCAAGGTCTCCAGTTTAGGCGCAGAGAGGACGGTTATTTGCAACGGTGAATAACTAGAATCAAGGATCAACCTTTGAAGTGAAGGGGCATCTTGGATGATGAGCTGCCTTCCATCAAAAGAAATTCCAATTCTTACAAGGTTAGGCGACTTTATTTGGAGACAACCGATTCTAACTGTGAAAACAAGCACCAAGCACTCCAGCGCAGGGCAACTGGAGTGGATGATGCTATGCAATGAGGCCTCCGATATACGAACCCACACAAGTGAATGTTTCTTGAGAAATGGGAGTCGAAGGTTTAGTGCCAGATTCTCTGGTAGGTAGCACAACGCAAAGGTGGTGGTGTGGAGACAGGACGAAAACCGCGAGATGGACATCGGTGCTGAGGGCACAAGTTCATGGCGTTCGGTATGTGGTATGTGATTTCTAGGGGAATAGTAGAACTCAAGCAGCTGTAGTTCTGTGAATTCAGGGGATTTCAGCCAGGCGTCCACCGTGCAGGGCATGGTATGCTTGCTCAGGTAGCATGATGGGATGTAGAGGCTTTGAACGGAGCCCTGGTGGGAGGAGATGATGGCTCTGGGGATTTCAAAATCATTGAAGAGAGATAGCTGACGACAGTCGAGATTAAGGGGCACGGCGCGCCATAAAGGGCGCCAGCGAATTGAGAGGACCTGGGTCCGGCAGCAATCCTTGGTGGGGAGAAGCGAGATGATCTCCCCAAGGACGGCGTCCGGGAGATCGCTGATGCGGTCCACCCGAGATTCTACGGGTTCCTGGGATCCGGTGGGGGCGGGGTCGCCACTTCTCCCCGCGCTGCCGGGTGCGGGATCTACAACAGGCGTCGCCGCTGGCGGGAGCCTCATCTTCTTCGCGCTGGGGTCAGCCGACTCCATTTTCCTTGAGGGCGTCGCGTCGCGCTCACGGATTTGAGCAGAGTAACGAATGACGAGCCTAGTTGTAGTGCGAGCGAAGAAGAAGGGGAGCTGGGGGTTTTCTGTAGGAGTGAGGAAGAAGGGGAGCTGGGATTTTCTGTAGGAGTGAGTTGAGGAATTTGGGGGTATGAGTGGAGCGAGCTGACGTGAGGTGGGTGGGAGCGAGGAGGAAGAAGAGCACCCAGTGTGGATGGGCTTTTGAATTGATTTTACTATTTACTAGTGTGGATGGGTTGTTTTGTCTTGGGCCCAGAGAAACAATTACTACTAGTACAGTGGAGACACTCTACAGCTACCCAGAAAAACAATTACTACTAGTAGAGTGGAGACACTCTACCGCTTCTGGTTCCTCCTAGGTCATTGAAACGTCTCCCTCTACTGAATGCCGTTATGCTTTTGTTCACCGACATGCGGGCCATGCAGCGCGCGGGCCCAAATGCCATCCACCAAATTAGAAGGCAGTATGCAGGCGGAGAGTCGCCCCGTATCACGAAACCCCACCTCCCCGCAGTCTAAGTTTGACGGACGAAGCAACCATCATTTCACTCTTCGCTGAATCCCCTTCTCCCTCGCCGTCTTCAAGAAAGGCAACACTCGCATCTGCCACTGTTCTTCTTTCCGAACGAAGGGAAGGTAAGCGGATCCGTCATGTTGGTATATTTTCGTTCAGGGAAAAAAAGAACTTTTGCAAAGCAGTAACCGATACTCACTCTCTTTTTTGTTTCATAGTCATTGCGATTGTCTTTTCCTTTCAGTGGTCTCCTAGTATTCGTCAGTTTCATGATGGACCAAGGAGAACCAGGCAAAGATCTGCCGATATTGGACTAGACGCGGGAGGTTGATCCCCACAAGACAGAGAGCTCCAAGAAGATGGAGGCAACCACCGAGCTGACCCCAGATATGT